>NW_026622775.1:49394705-49698970 GCF_023065955.2 Ursus arctos | reverse complement strand
CACAATTCTAAGGTGAGGGAGGTAAAACTGATTCCTGAGATATAAAGAAACAATAAAGGGGATTTGACAGAAAATTAGCTTATTTAATGTAGAATTCTCAGATGACAGCAATGATTTTGAAAGCTATGAAAAAGAGTATTCATTCAGCCACAACTACTTATTGGCTTATTTTTATGTGCCAGGCACTCAGATAAATTCTGAGTCTGTACAAGCGAGCAGAAGAGGCAGGGCCTCATTTTTTAGCTACTTCTATTCATGACAGTATGAACTGTTGCTGAATAGGATTGTTATTGTTATTTTATTTATCCTTGGTTATTCAATAAAGTCAACCAAGAGCTAGTTTAAAGGCCAGTTTTGACAATCATCTAAAGGCCCCTTTCTCTGAACCCTATCTGGTCATTAGGAACTATCTTGCATTGATGTGGTGTATCAATTAAAGACAGAAGCAGAGAAAAGAAAAAGGCTGCTATTTATCAAGGTAAGAAAGTTAAGTATGTAAAGATTAAAACTGGGATTCAAAATAAAATAACATTTTAGATTTCTAAAGCTTGTATTTCTCCACAGTTCTGGCGTAATTAGGAATCAGGCTTATAATAGTTGGAATTAAAGTCTCTATTCCTTTGGAGTTGAGCAACACTTTATGTCATTTACTCTTCTTGTAGAAACCCCCAAATTCTCTTCCTTTTGTTATGTACTGTTTGTCATGTATAGAATACTGACACCTGAAATAGTTTTTATTCTTAGATTAATTAAAATATATAAATATTATTCTTAGGTTGAAAATATAATGCTTAATAAATGCAATTAGTTTTGAATTTATAGGATTTTCTCTATTTTTAACCTGATGATGAAAGCAAACATCTTAAGGCAGAACATTAGTTTTATCATTTGAGCCTGGTTTCCATATTCCTTTTAAAAATGTTATTTATGAGGGATGCCTGGGTGGCTCAGTTGGTTAAGCATCTGCCTTTGGCTCGGGTCAAGATCCCAGAGTCCTAGGGAGTCCTATATTGAGCTCTTTGCTCAGCCTGGAGCCTGCTTCTCCCTCTGCCTGCCAATCCCTCTGCTTGTGCTCTGTCTCTCTCTCTCTCTCTCTGACAAATAAATAAATAAAATCTATAAAAAATTTTTTAAATATGTTATTTATGAGAGAAAAGTTAAAAATAGGGATTGATCATGTATGTGTCCTTTCTCTTTCCCTCTACTAATAGATGAATAAAATAGTTATCAACAGAGAGACTAAAGAAGAAGCCATTAGAAAATGTGTTCTGTAAAAATAAAGAAGTAAATTCAGAAAGGAAAACTATGAATAATCAAGGAATAGTGTATCCAACACAAAGGGAGTACAGAGAAAATTCGCAGGATGACAGATGTATGGCAAGAGGAATAGTCTAGATTAGAACAGTAGGGTTCGAGGCCTTGAGGAAGGAGATCATGAAAAAGCACACAAGGATTGTGTATGTAAGTGATTTGATGTTTGATTTTTGTTTCTGGAGTATGGGTGATCACATTTCTATAAGAATAGTGATGAAATTACCAGCGAACTCACCAAAACATAGTAGTTATTTCTAATATGTATTAATTAATTACGTAAGAGTTTCCTTTTTGGAGAGGAGGGGTACAAGTATTAAACCCATTTTTGAAAAATAGAAAAAATGATAACATAAATATTAATATAGCAAAAACCTAACATTAATGGTAAGAAGGCCAAAGAGTCAAACACATTTTTAATAAACTATGCATAAATCTTTTAAATCAACTTCATCATTATTTTTCTATAAGGATCTGCATGAAAACACACTATCTTCAAGGAAAAGTCTTTTCTCATAAAGTCTGTTCCTAACATCAAAGTGGAGCATGTCTACAGAGAGTTTTCTTTCCTGATTTACTTGGTGTCGGTGCCAATTCTAGTAATTAGCAGAGTACAAAAATAGGATACAAAGAAAGGTAACCACTGCAACAGTAGAACCCAAAGGCAGATAATTAAGAGTTTCCTCCCCACCCAAAAGACTTAACATTTGGAAGGTGAAAACTTTTCAAATAATAACTGCATAAGTTTTTGAAAATTCATGCCTCATTTCTATCACCACTTGTCTAGTGACAATGGAAAACCAGATCCCCACCCTGCCTGGGTCAGCCACTAACCATGGGATCACATGAGGTACCAAAGCTCCGAAGTCAAGAAAAGAGTGACAATGTTGAACTTTACTTAAGCCCTATACTTCCAAAAAACATCAGAGAGAAAGAAATCCCCCTAATTGTGGCACCTGGGTGGCTCAGTCAGTTAAACCAGACTCTTCTTTTTTTAAGATTTTATTTATTTATTTGACAGAGAGAGAGGCAGCGAGAGAGGGAACACAAGCAGGGGGAGTGGGAGAGGGAGAAGCAGACTTCCGCTGAGAAGGGAGCCTGATGCAGGACTCGAGCCCAGAACCCTGGGATTATGACTTGAGCTGAAGGCAGACGCTTAACGACTGTGCCACCCAGGTGCCCCAGTTAAATCAGACTCTTGATTTTGGCTCAGGTTATGATCTCAGGTTCGTGAGATGGAGCCCGACCATGCTGGGGGTGGCACCTACTTGAGATTCTCTCTCTCCCTTTCCCTCTACAACCCCCCATCACTCTCTCAAAAAAAAAAAAAAAAGAAAAAAGAAAGAAAGGAAAAGAAAAAATCCCCCTACTCTTTGTGTTCTCCAGGAAAGGGCTTATGCAAAGAATCACATGTCTCCCATGTGACCTAGATGAGACTTGGGGATGGCCCTCTTGTTTACCTAGGACAAGGCTGGACACATATGCTACAAGTTCTAGTCTGTGTCTCACCAATGAATAGCTGAACTGTTTGCACCGAGTGACCAATATAGGCAAATTCCCCACTAACTTGACTTTACCATATATTTTAGATGGGTTCTTCTCTTCCCAGGGATCCAAACTTTGACCCACCCTACTGTGTAGGCAAGCATGGGGAGCTTAAGCAGATGTTGGCATGTGAAACAACCTTCCTCACTCTCAAAGATCCTTCTTGATAATTGATTGACAGCAAAGAAAGACATTTCTTGATCACACCACCTGTTCATCCCACTGCCCCATACCTGGCCTTTTCTATCCTTGTCTGCTCTTCCTTATAAAAGAAAATATTTTTCTGTCTGATCTTTGAAGATTTTGTAGGTCTTACAATTGGAGCATTTTGCCTATTGTAATAGTCACTCTTCCCTATTTCAATAATCTTTTCAAATAAAGTCTCTTCCTTAGGTCTGAATTTATTTTTTGTTTGATAAGGGTGTCTCCACACCTGAAGCCTGTTAGTAAAATGAAGGCTTCCTCTGTCCCTCTCCTCTTTCATTTTCAATGTGCCATCTAATTTCAACTTTGTTAATTCAGGTCATATCTACTGTGATTATGCCAACTGCCAAATTTGGTTGATAAAATTGTGGATGAAAATGTTAGCAGTTTGTCTTTTTAAATTTTTTTGAAAATTTATTGAACATCATTTCATTAAGTACTGATTATCCTATATAATCTCTATGACAACACAGTAGAGTAGGTATTATTACTGAGACCCATTTTACAATTAAGAGATAAAACTGGGTGAGAGTTAAGTAATTTGCCAGAACCACTCTACTACTATATAGCAGACCTATCATTTCAACCCAAGTTTGTTCAACACAGATCATACTTAATTTATGTAACTTTTATGCACATACACATATGTATATAGTATACTCACTTTTTAGTGGTCGCCTAGAAGATTGGAGTTACATAACAAACAAGCATTCTACATATTAATTGGTATAATTTTATTTATTTTTTTTAACAAAAATTAAAAATTTTATTATATTATGTTAGTCACCATACAGTTTTTGATGTAAAGTTCCATGATTCATTAGTTGTGTATAACACCAGTTTTTTATGTAAAGTTCCATGATTCATTAGTTGTGTATAACACCCAGTGCACCCTGCAATACGTGCCCTCCTTACTACCCATCACCAGCCTATCCCATTCCCCCACCCCTCCCCTCTGAAGCCCTCAGCTTGTTTCCCAGAGTCCATAGTCTCTCATGCTTCATTCCCCCTTCTGATTACCCCCCCTTTCTTCTTCTTTTCTTCTCCTACCAATCTTCCTACTTCTTATGTTCCATTGATGAGTGAAACCATATGATAATTGTCTTTCTCTGCTTGACTTATTTCACATAGCATTATCTCCTCCAGTGCCGTCCATGTTGCACCAAATGTTCTGTAATCGTTCTTTCTGATAGTTGAGTAATATTCCATTGTATATACGGACCACATCTTCTTAATCCAGTCATCTGTTGAAGGGCATCTCGGCTCATTCCACAATTTAGCTATTGTGGACAGTGCTGCTATGGACATTGGGGTGCATATGGCCCTTTTCTTCACTACGTCTGTATCTTTGGGGTAAATACCCAATAGTGCAATTGCTGGATCATAGGGTATCTCAATTTTTAAATTTTTAAGAGACCTCCACACTGTTTTCCAGAGTGGCTGTACCAACTTGCATTCCCACCAACAATGTAGGAGGGATCCCCTTTCTCCACATCCTCTCCAACAATTGTTGTTTCTTGCCTTGTCAATTTTTGCCATTCTAACTGGCGTAAGGCGGTACCTCCGTGTGGTTTTGATTTGAATTTCCCTGATGGCTAATGATTTTGAGCATTTTTTCATGTGTCTGTTAGCCATTTGTATGTCTTCATTGGAAAAGTGTCTGTTCATATCATCTGCCCATTTTACGATTTGTTTATTTGTTTCTCGTGTATTGAGTTTGAGAAGTTCTTTGTAGATCTTGGATACCAGTCTTTTATCTGTAGTGTCATTTGCAAATATCTTCTCCCATTCCGTGGGCTGCCTCTTAGTTTTTTTGACTGTTTCCTTGGCTGTGCAGAAGCTTTTTATCTTGATGAAGTCCCACAAGTTCATTTTTTCTTTTGTTTCTCTTGCCTTTGGAGATGTGTCATGAAAAAAGTTGCTGTGGCTGATGTCGTAGAGGTTGCTGCCTATGTTCTTCTCTAGGATTTTGATGGATTCCTGTCTCACATCGAGGTCTTTCATCCATTTAGAGTTTATCTTTGTGTATGGTGTGAGAGAGTGGTCAAGTTTCATTCTTTTGCATGTAGCTGTCCAATTTTCCCAGCACCATTTATTGAAGAGACTGTCTTTTTTCTACTGGATGTTTTTTCCTGCTTTATCAAAGATGGGTTGCCCAAAGAGCCAAGGTCCATTTCTGGGTTCTCTATTCTGTTCCATTGGTCTATGTGTCTGTTTTTGTGCCAGTATCATGCTGTCTTGGTGATCACAGCTTTGTAGTACAGCTTGAAATCTGGCAATGTGATGCCCCCAGCTTCGTTTTTCCTTTTTAACTATTCCTTGGCAATTCGGGGCCTTTTCTGGTTCCACACAAATTTAAGGGATGTTTGTTCCATTTCTTTGAAAAATGTCATTGGTATTTTGATCGGGGTAGCATTGAAAGTGTAGATTGCTCTGGGTAGCATGGACATTTTAACTATGTTATTCTTCCAATCCATGAGCATGGAATATTTTTCCATCTTTTTGTGTCTTCTTCAATGTCTTTTAAGAGTGATTTATAGTTTCTAGAATATATATCTTTTACGTCTCTGGTTAAGTTAATTCTGAGATAACATATGGTTTTTGGTGCTATTGTAAATGGGATGGATTCCCTAATTTCTCTTTCTTCAGTCTCATTGTTCGTGTATACAAATGCAACTGATTTCTGAGCATTGATTTTGTATCCTGCCACATTACTGAATTGCTCTATAAGTTCTAGTAGTTTTGTGGTGGAGTCTTTTGAGTTTTCCATATAGAGTAGCATGTCACCTGCAAAGAGAGACAGTTTGACTTTTTCTTTGCTGATTCAGATACCTTTTATCCCTTTTTGTTGTCTGATTACTGTTGCAAGGACCTCTAGTACTATGTTGAATAATAATGGCAAGATTGGGCATCCTTCTGGTGTTCCTGACCTTAAGCGAAAGGCTTCCAGCTTTTCCCCATTGAGAATGTTATTTGCTGTAGGCTTTTCATAGATGGTTTTTATGATATTGAGGAATGTACCCTCTATCCCTACACTCTGAAGTGTTTTAATCAGGAAAGGATGCTGTATTTTGTCAAATGCTTTTTCTGCATCTATTGAGAGGATCATATGATTCTTCACTCTTTTCCTGTCGATATAATCTATCACATTGATAGATTTGCGAATGTTGAACCACCCTTGCATCCCAGGGATGAATCCCACTTGGTCATGATGGATAATCCTTTTAATGTACTGTTGGATCCTATTAGCTAGGATCTTGTTGAGAGTTTTGGGGTCCATATTCATCAGGAAAATTGGTCTGTAATTCTCCTTTTTGATGGGGTCTTTGCCTGGTTTGGGGATCAAGGTAATACTGGCCTAATAGAATGAGTTTGGTAGTTTTCCTTCTGTTTCTATTTTTGGAAGCAGCTTCAGGATAATAGGTATTATTTCTTCTTTGAATGTTTGGTAGAATTCCCCGGGGAATCCATCAGGCCCTGGAGTTTTGTTTTTCAGAAGGTTTTTAATCACTGCTTCAATCTCTTCATAATTAATTGGTCTGTTTAAAAAATCAATTTCTTCCTGTTTCAGTCTTGGTAGTTTATAGGTTTCCAGGAAGGCATCCATCTCTTCCAGGTTGCTTAATTTATTGGCATAAAGCTGTTTCTAATGATCCTTCCTATTTCCTTGGTGTTGGTTGTGACCTCTCCCTTTTCATTCATAATTTTATTAATTTGGGTCCTTTCTCTATTCTTTTGGATAAGTCTGGTCAGTTGCTTATCTATTTTATTTATTCTTTCAAAGAACCAGCTTCTAGTTCTGTTGATCTGCTCTACTGTGCTCCTGGTTTCTAATTCATTGATCTCTGCTCTAATCTTGATCAACTGCCTTCTCATGTCTGGATTAGGCCTGTTCTTCTGTTTCTGGTCCATATTCTTGAAGCGAGAACATAAAAACTGCATTTTAGATTTTTCTATTCTTTTGAGTGAGGCTTGGATGGCTATGAATTTTCCTCTTAGGACTGCCTTTGCAGTGTCCTATTGGTTTTGGACCATTGTATTTTCATTCTCATTGGTCTCCAGAAATTCTTTAAGTTGATTTTTGATTTCCTGGTTTATCGAATCATTCTTGAGCAGGATGATTATTAGTTTCCAAGTGTTTGAGTTTCTTCCAAATTTTTCCTTGTGATTGAGTTCCAGTTTCAAAGCATTATGGTCTGAGAACATGCAGGGAATAATTTCAGTCTTTTGGTATCGGTTGAGACCTGTTTTGTGACCCAGAACATGATCTATTCTGGAGAATGTTCCATGTGCATTAGAATAGAATGAGTATTCTTTTGTTCTGAGGTGTAGTGTTCTACATGTATGTATGAGGTCCATCTGGTCTAGTATGGCATTCAAAGCTCTTGTTTCTTTGTTGATTTTCAGCTTAGGTGATCTATCTATTGCTGATAGTGGAGTGTTGAGGTCCCCTACTATTAATGTATTTTTATCTATATGTCTCTTTATTCTGGTTAAGAGTTGGCTTGTGTATCTTGCTGCTCCCCTGTTGGGGGCATAGATTTTTATAATTGTCATATCCACTTGTTGGATACATACTTTAAGAATAATATAGTGCCCTTCTGTATCTCTAACTATAGTCTTTAGTTTAAAATCCAATCTGTCTGATATGAGAATTGCTACCCCAGCTTTCTTTTGAGGTCCATTGGCATGAAAGATGGTAATCCATCCCTTTACTTTCAGTCTGGATGTATCTTTAGGTTCAAAATGAGTCTCTTGTATATAGCAAATGGATGGGTCATGTCTTTTTATCCAATCTGCAACCCTATGGCATTTTATGGGAGCATTTAGCCCATTCGCATTGAGGGTGATTATTGAGAGAGATGTTTTTAATGATGCCATGTTGCCTGTAAAGTCTTTGTTTCTACAGATTGTGACTTTCTGTTCTGTATCACTCTTGGGGCCTTTTTACTTTTATAGAACCCCCCTTAATATCTCCTGTAGGGCTGGTTTCATGGTTACGAAATTGGTCAGTGACTGGCGATTCTGAAAGGTCCTTATCTCTCCATCAATTCTGAATGACAGCCTTGCTGGATAAAGGATTCTTGGCTGCATGTTTTTCTCTGAAAGAGCTTTAAAAATGCCCCCCCCCCAACCCTTTCTCTTATTCCAAGTCTGTGTTGACAGGTCTGACATAATCCTGATACTTTTGCTTTGGTACATGAGAAATTTCATTGCCCTGGCCACTTTCAATACTGTATCTTTGGATCTAATATTTGCGAATTGCACTATGATGTGACTTGGCGTAGGTTTGTCATGGTTGAGCTTGGGAAGGGTCCTCTCTGCCTCTTGGAGACGAATGCTTATTTCCTTTGCTAGATTAGGGAAGTTTTCAGCTACAATTTGTTCAAATCTCTTCTACACCTCTGATTTTCTCCACCCCCTCGGGGATGCCGATGATTCTGACATTGGAACGTTTCATTGAGTCAGTAATCTCTCATAACCTACATTCTTTTTTTTTTTTTTTTAAGGATTTTTTTTTTTTTATGTGACAGAGAGACAGCCAGTGAGAGAGGAAACACAGCAGGGGAGTGGGAGAGGAAGAAGCAGGCTCCCAGCAGAGGAGCCTGATGTGGGACTTGATCCCTGAATATGGGATCACGCCCTGAGCTGAAGCCAGACGCTTAACGACTGTGCTACCCAGGCACCCCCCATAACCTACATTCTTGAGATTGGATTTTTTTGAGCCAAGTTTCTGTTTTAGCTTTCTCTTTTACCATCCCATCCTCCAATTCGCTAATTTGTTCTTCTGCCTCATTTACCCTGGCCGTCAGAGCATCTAGTTTTGACTGCATTTGATTCACAGCATTTTTTTTTCTGTCAGATTCGCTCTCATTTCCACCCTTAGAGATTCTATATTCTCATTAATATTTTCGTTAATATTTTTTTCAAGTCTACACATCATCTTGACCATTGTTACTTTGAACTCCATTTCTGATAATTTGGTTATATCCATACCCATCAGTTCTGTGCCAGAGGCCACAGACTCATTGTCTTTTCTTTGCTGGGGGGGATTTCTCCTCATCATTCTGATGAGGAGAGGTTGCGTGGTTTTCCAGAGCCCATATTATTGACCAGGACCCAGGCAGTGTGCTCTTGTTTTATAGGGACCTTAGGGATGTGGGCTTCTTGATTTTTCAGCCTGCCTTCTGGGGGAGGGGCCTGCCACGCCAATACTCAGGCAATCCTGTTTGGGTAGAGTCTCCCTGTCCCCTGGGAGGGGGGATGGGGATGGGCACAATATGAGCCGGTATTTCTGGGCTTTTGTTCTCTGGCGGCTTTCCCTGGTGGTTTTCTGTGCCTCTTCTGAGAGTCAGAGCAGCAGTGGCCGAATCCCAGCCTCTGTCTCAGAACAGAGAGATCATAGTCTGCTCTCCGCTGAGCTCTTCTGGCCTCTTTAACTCTGTTTCTGTTGGTGCTGCTAAACCCTGCAGCGTCCCGGGTTGTGTGCCCCACAGCCAGCATCCCAGCCCTCACTTCCAGGGCTACCATGTCTCTGTCCTTTGTGTTTCTAACACCGCCAGCCACCAGCTGCCCCCACTCACACTCCGGAGCTTCATTTCAGTGTGGTTCGTGCACTCCGGAGCTCTGGTTTTCAGACTGGCCACGCGCATTCCCAGGTTCCCGGTCTCAGTGTGCTCTCTCGCATGTGCCCATCCGCTCCCCGGTACAGGTGGCCACCGCTTCCGGCGCCCGAACGTGGAGGCTCCCTCTCCCTTCCGTTTATCTTCCAATATCTGCGCACGGTTTCACAGCTCCCTGCTTCGTACCTCAATACTCAGCACTAGAGATGTTCATTTGTAGAGATCCAGATGTATCTTCCTGTGTCTCAGGCTGATTGCGTGAGTGTTCAGGATGGTCTGGCACCTATCTAGCTCGACCCAGGGGACCGGCTGAAAAAGGGGACCCCTACTCCTCTGCCATCTTAACTCTTCCCCCTAATTGGTGTAATTTTAGTATTTTAGTACTCTCTAAATATTTAGTAATACTTAGATAGTTATCAACCTTAGTTAAAGTGGTAGGTGTGAATATGATCACTTGTAGAAGACATACAGAATTAAACACTAATGTTTGAGAGGTAGTCAGAGAAAGAGGAAATTAAGAAAGTGTTTTTGAAAGGGTGTGTGGAAAACCAGATGAAAGTGTAATCACCAAAGCTAAAGGAAAGTGGAATTTCAAAGATAAAAGAGTGGATAATTAGATGCAGGAAGATAACATAAAAAAGGACTATACAATTTCTGCATTTGGAAGTTAGTCCTCCTTAACAACTCTGACAAAGGAAGTGTAAGTGAAAGACTAATAGAAAACTTAGTGGTTTATAAAAGGGTGAGGCAAGGAAGTGTGAACATAGAGTATAAACTAAACTATTGCACATAGAAACATGACTGTAATGGGTGGGTAGGTAGATATATAGGACTAAATGTAGGGAGATGTGGGTATAAGACAAGTTTATTTTTTAAAGATTTATTTATTTATTTTAGTGGGGAGGGGTGAAGGGAGATGGAGAGAGAGAGTCTCAAGCAGACTCTGCCCTGAGTATGAAGCCTGATGTGGGGCTTGATCTCAAGACCATGAGATCATAACCTGAGCTGAAATCAAGAGTCAGACACTTAACTGACTGAGCCACCCAGGCACCCCAAGATAAGTTTATTTTTTTATTTTGACAGAGAGAGAGATAGCAGGTGAGAGAGGGAACACAAGCAGGGGGAGAGGGAGAGGAAGAAGCAGGCTCCTAGCAGAGCAGGGAGCCCAATGCAGGGCTCAGTCCCATGACCCTGGGATCATGCCCTGAGCCAAAGGCAGACGCTTAACGACTGAGCCACCCAGGTGCCCCAAGTTTATTTTTTAATGCCCATATTAAAATATGAGCATATTTATATAGAGAGTTTGAGAAACAAATCTAGAGGAAGATGGTGGGGATAATATACTCAGAAAAGAAATAATTTATAGAGTATGTTCACTGCATAGGCACGAGGTAATAAAACCGAGTGTACATGCAGAGTGATTGGCCCTTAAAAGGACAAAAAACCAGAGGGAAAGAGAAAATGATGAAGTCCAAGTAAAATGATTTTAAGAGAAAGATGTGGGACTTCATATCTGCCGGACTATATTTTCTCACAGAAATCAGAAAAATGGTGATATGCCAAGAGATGGAGATCATACATAGCTGTATTGGCGGAGATTTTCAAGAACTCCTGGGAGAGTTGGAGAACACACTAAGGATTTGTAGATACTGCTAGGTACTGAATTTTTGTTAAAATTGAAGATCGTGAATTATTAGTCACACTTTTATGTTTGCAGCATTCAGCTTCTAAAAAGATATTTTTTGTTTCATGGGCACCTATTTTTTCCATCACTTTCAATGGCAGGGGATATTTAATTTGAATATCAATTCTTAGTTCACCTCAACTTTATTTTAAAAAACTCGAAGTGAAATCTATTTGAAATGTTAAAGTTATTTAAATGCATGAAATTTTACATCCATATTTATGTAAATTATAAAACTCTGTGTCTCTAGATTTGATAGAAATGTTAGCTGAATGGGACTGTGTTTTCATTTTGATGGTTGTTCTGGAACAGGAAACTAGCTGTGCATTTTTATATGATGATTTAAAATCCAATTTGACATGTACTAAAAAATTTCTAGTCAATAAATCTCTTTGATCTTTTTACTTTTTTCTGAGCCAAAGTTATAAGAATGTTAGCCCTTGTGTCTAAAGTTATTATCATAAAAGGCTTCAAAGTCTTTTTTACCCCTCTAATGTCTGAATAGAAATCAAGTTGAAAAAAGCTATAGGCAATTGCCTTTACTACACTATAGAGATATTATTTGGTTGTTTTTCTTTGAAAGCATGAAGCAAACACTAACACTGTGTGATCCAGTCAAGTTTTATTTCAGTTGAGCCGTCATAGCCCTAAGGTATACAAGCTCTTTTTGAAATGCAAATGCTTAATTTTGTTAAGGATTCTTTAATTCAAATTGCTTTAGAGATTATTAGATTTTAAATGCAATCTTCAGGGATATTAAAATATAACAGGTTATTTATTAATTGTCAGGTTCACAGAGTTTGCATTACCTAACATAATTTCAAAGTATACTGTTTCTAAGATTAAATTTTTAAGATAAATACACCCTAAGGTAATTGACTTTGGGGATTTAAAGCTCATAGATATGGATATACTGCTGGGATGTTTAAAGGATTTGTATTACAATTCCTAGAATATGAAGTATTGATTTACTTACTTTGATATAAATATAAACAAATATAAACTATCTTGTGACTAAATCTTATGTGCAGATAAATCTAAAGAAAAGTTAAACTCTTATTTGGTTCACCTTTAGTTTCACTCAGCATTAGATGAAATGCAAATAGTATAATAGGCAGGTAAACAATGGAAAGATATTCACAATATAAACTGTTTGGGGGATTATCTTCCAAATAATGGCTTTGCTTGTATGAAAATTTGTTAACTGGACCACATAAGACGTTTTGTATTTTGTTGTCATTGCCTGTGAAATAATAATAAACATGAATACGTTTTACTTATGCCTTAGAGTGTCTTGTACCAGATGATGATACATTGGGTGGGAAAAACCATGCCAAATATCTTTGGCTAAGCTGCCATGATGCATATTAAGGGGTCATGGAATAAATAAACCTGGATAGTCCTTTGTGGGGAAACACGAAGGACAAATAATTTCCAAGGTCAGTGCTTTCTAGTGATGACTGACAGAGGAACTGGAGCAACAGCAGAATAGATAATCTCTACCAATTGAAAGATTGATTCAGTGCTTATAAAGGAGTATACAGTAAAGCAGTTTTTAGAGTTTTCAGGGTAGGTGTTAAAAAGAAGAAAATATTTTTATTTTAAATATGTGATTACAGTCGTGTGTGTGTGTGTGTGAATATATATAACACACATATAGGTAGATAGAGTGCATAACAATATTACATAAAAAGATACATTAATTCTTTCTATTGACATAGTACTGTGGCAATTTCATCCTAAATACTTGTACCTTATAAAATGGACTAGGTTTACACTTCCAACTCACTTTCGGCATATTTCCATAAATAGTGTCAGCTGTTTAAGCATTTAGTTAGTAAAAATGAGACAAAAGATTTTGACAGGAAATATGACATGACTCATTGGACAATCAGAGAATATGAGTAAGACAGCCAGTTCATCATGGTGCCGTTTTAGATAATTCAAGGAGCGGTGTATGTTTAAACAATGGTGACAACGCTGACAGATTCCGAATTTAAAGTCTGCAAACCAATTAAATATAATGACGGGTGATGTTTATATGATATACATAGCTAGCTTTAAAAGGTAGTGTTAGAGGATGCTGTCTAGTCACACTATAGTTGCATAAAGAGATGTATCACTAAATCTAATGAACACTTTTATTGATAGTTAACTCACTCCTTTTTTCTTTTTCTCTGATTAGTTTAGCATACTGAATCAAGGGACGTCTAGATAATGGAAAGCCATAGTATCAAACTGTTTTAACTTATTTATTCTTTAAACAAACCTTTATTGATTAAGTATTGGGTCTCTGGCACTGTGTGATGAGATATAGTTATAACAGTGAGTAAGGGGACTTATCTCAAGGTGCTTATATTAGATTGTGGTACAAAGACAAGTAAATAGGCTACTCCAGTGTACCATGTGAGGTACTATGGTAGATGGTATATATAGTCCCATGGAAGAAGAACTGAATGGCACCTAACACACTTCCCTGAATAATCAGCATTTATGGGGAGAGACAAAGGATAATTAAGATGCAGCTAGGTAAAGAGGAGGACAGTGTCTATATGTGTGATTTCTTCAGCATTATGGCTGAGCAGGTGTTCTGAATAAGCTTTCCATTGTGGTACCACTGGACAGTGGCTAGGATATACCCTTTATATCCGAGATTTGGAAATATGGGGAAAATAATGGAAATGGGTGATTATTACTCTTCTCAGTTGATACTCTCATAAAAAGGTAAATAAAAGCAGAGAATGATAGTCAATTAAAAGGCAAGTGTAAAAGTTAAAGGCCTCCTTGGTAGCCTATACAAGGGCATTCACCTCCTGCCTCGGAAGAGTAGAGAAAGCTCTAAAGAAGGTTAAACTCTCAACCAAGGTAGATCTGCCATGTGAAGGTCAGCACCCTGTTTGTGAAAAATGGGATGTTGATACATGTGTTGATGAGTCGAAATTCTTGAATCTAGTTTTTGCTGAACTCTGTGAGCCTGCAGAAGTAGCTCATTCCTCTGCACTAAGGGCTGGAGCGCTGCCATTGCTTGAAGATGATACAGATGTCTCTCACCTGCAAAATAACATGCATGCCATCAAGATCTGCACACACATGGCCAACACTTGGGTTAGGTCACAATGTAATCCAGCTGGGGATGTGCTGAAGGAGGAAAGGGACAGTAGCCCTAAGGAACTGCAGGACATAGACAATATGTATTGGCAGGAGCTGTGAGAGTAAGGACAGGACTGACTTCTGAGGGCACTGGATGAAGAGAGATTTAACTTAATTCTGAGTAAAGGCAGGTTATTGATATGAGGACCCTCTTCAGGTTTAATACCCCAGTAAGGACTCTGGAAAACTATGTGAGCACACTGCTAACATAATGTATAGGAGCATGGAAAAATTACGATCTGTATTGAGGAATATAATAATGTCAGTTTTGCTGTGACACTATAGAATTAGGACTAAAGGCAAGCAGAGGAAAGCATGTTGGTATGACTGTATTAGGAGTACATATATTATATAAGGTGTGAAAATCCCCAAAGGCTATATTTCACTATATATCCTGGAGGAGATATGACTTTCCAAAGCAATTATGGTTAGCACTGAGAAGGCCACCAGCATCACTAAATTCAGTTGGTAGGTCTGCTCTCTAGGTCAGAGCTGACAAAAGACAATTCCATTGAAAATTTGTGCTTACAAATAGCAAGGAGGTGGATAGTATCCCCCCCACCCCCAAAAAAGAGGCCTGGTAACAGCATTTAACTGTGGAAGCAATTACTGCAGTAAGAGACAAGGTCAAAAAGACAGCCAAGGATATTTGACCTACAAAGAATTATAGAGCTATAGGGGGTGGTTAATGGTACATGTCATCCCTCAAGCACCAAGCAAGGACGTTGCTCATCTGCACATAGTGCTCAAGCAAGGATGTTAAGAGAGCTAATCTTCCCTTCAAGAAGTGAACATGAGGACTATGAACAGGAAATAAGAGGGTGAGGGAATTATTTGGGGCAGGAACCTAGTGTTCTCAAAGCTTAGGTAGTGTGAAATAAGCCCTACTTCTACAAAGGTGAGATTCCTTCCTCAGAATTTGATTTGAGGGGTGCCTGGGTGGCTCAGTCAGTTAAGCGTCTGCCTTCAGCTCAGGTCGTGATCCCGGAATCCTGGGATGGAGTCCAACATGGGGCTCCCCGCTCAGCAGGGAGTTTGCTTTTCCCTCTCCCTCTGCCGCTCCCCCTGCTCCTTCTCTTTCTTTCTCTCAAATAAATGAATAAATAAATAAAATCTTTTAAAAAAAGAATTTATTTGAGGTTTCAGTGTTTGACATTTAAGCACTAGGTGATATTACAAAATTACACCATGGAAAATATGTAAAGTTTATCATGGAGGATGACAGCAAATTTTGAATAATAAAATGAAGGAGTAAGTGTCAATCCCAAATTGAGGGCATCAGGAGATCCACCTAATATTGCTCTATTATCAGCAGATGAACTCTGTAAAGACAGTACAGATAAATCAGACGTAATTTCCAGAGCATCTCTATGTTTTAAGGAAATTAATACTTTTTGCAATCATCCAAAGATTCCACTTAGGGGAAATCTTATTAGGATGAGATTTTATTTTTCCTTTTTTCTTTTCCAGGAGATGGGTAGTTATGCAATTAAACTCCAGGACAACAGTCACTGCAAGCTAGCATGATAAAAGAAGTTTTGTTGTAAGACAGATAATATTAGTAGGCAATTTATCTTTGTCTGTCACATCTCTCTCTTCAGAATTGAATGAAGCAAGCTTTTTTCCTCATTTATTCCTTCCACGTACAAGGGCTTGAAAGGCCTAATGCCCTCACAACACTAATCTTTATCCAGGAGAAAACTGATGCAGTCTTTGGGTTGAAACCCTCACCAGTGGCTGACAGCAGAATGAAGAGATAGTGTGAGTGTTGTAAAACAGTGGGATATAAAACCCAGGAAAACAGAGAAGAGACTGAGAAGGTGGTGCTAGAAAATGGGTTCCCTAACACCATTTAAAAGAGACTGATAGGTGTCGAGGGGAAATAAACAAAAAGCAATTTTGCATTATCATCTCTAGGTCATGAATATTCTTAATCATGTAATCTGGTGATGGACTATTCCTATTTGATCTTGAAAAAGTTAAGGACATTATTAAAAAGATATAAATATAAATTTAATAATATTAGATCATTATAGGGGCGCCTGCAGAGCTCGGTTGGTAAGCATCTGCCTTAATGGAAGGATCCCAGGGCCCTGGGATCTAGTGCCGCATCAATCTCCTTGCTCTTCCCAGAACCTTCTTCTCCCTCTCCCTCTGCCTGCCCCTCCCCTTGCTTGTGCGCTGTCTCTGTGTGTCAAATAAATAAATAAAATCTTTAAAAAAAATATTAGATGCTCTCAAACTAACCAATATTGGCTAGAACAGCAGGTAAGGGGGTGCCTGGGTGGCTCAGTCCTTAAGTGTCTGCCTTTGGCTCAGGTCAGGATCCCAGGGTCGTGGGATCGAGCCCCGAATTGAGCTCCCTGCTCAGCGGGAAGCCTGTTTCTCCCTCTCCCACTCCACCTGCTTGTGTTCCCTCTCTCCCTGTGTCTCACTCTGTCGAATAAATAAAATCTTAAAAAAAAAAAAAAGGAACAGCAGGTAAATAAGTGTTGGTCTGATTTGGATTTTTTTTTCACTCAGAATGCTGGTTCTGCTTCTACTTTAGTGGCATACATATTGCAACATCGTCTGAATTACTTCTTGATAGCACATGTGGTTAGAGTAATATCTTAATCTCTTATAGTTACTCAAAGTGTGTCTCAATAACAATATAATTTAAAATCTCCATGTATTTACTTTTTGTATTATTCTGGCTGTTTTTGTTACTATTGACTGAGATGCTGCAAACATTCATTCAAAACGTGAGAGGAAACAGTCACGATGCTCTTCTGAGTGCTCTGACAAAATCCATGTGAAGTGTTTGTGCCCATGTAAATACTTTCCAAAATTTTATCTGAGACTTTGATAATATAACTTTAAAACCTGTGTTCCCCAAAAAGGAGAGCCTGAGACAAAGGTTTATATGGGAAGGGATCAAAGGGAACTGAAATGAAGGAGGCAAGAGTGAAAGAGAAACAGGAAAGGCCATTAGGAAGATGTATAATTGATTTGGCCATCACTGTCAGCAAGTGGTGATCCAATCATAGGCCAGCATAATTGGTTCCAGTCTCCATTTCACTCTTCCTACAACTCATTCTCACACAAGTTGCTTCCTTTCTGTGCAGTGCTTTCTCTCCTTCCATTCCCTAGTTGGCTAACTCCTGTACTTCTATATAGTCTCAGTGTGTTAGACTGAATGCCATTTCCCACAGAGGAGTTCTTGAACTTCCTTATAACTCTTTCTACCCCCTATTGACACCTTCATAGCAACTGTTCTTTTTCTTTGTAACACTTGTCACACTTGCAATTGCTTCATAATTATTGGTTTCACGTTAACCTTTCTTAATAGGTGGGAAGTTGCCAAGGCAGGCACCATGCTTGTTTTATGTGCTGCAATTAGCACAGTTCTTGGTACATATCAGTATTCAGTATAGTTTAGTGGGAATTTTTAAAGTGATAGGGTGGATGAATGACAAAGTAGCATTTCATATCTATTGTTTGTGAGTTGGGCTAACATACCTAAATACAAATGAATGAGACTGTAAAAGGTGAGATTGTTAAATGTAATTCTTGGTAAGATGCAGTCTTATTACCTCATAGCCATACTAGGTGGCCATCTATATAAATAGCATCTATAATGAGATAGTTTTATATCCCTCATCAAATTTCACATGCATTTTCCATTGACTATTTTATTTCTCATATGTCTATCTATGGCAGTGTGTCTAATAAACTATAAAAAACGATTTCCATTATGGTGCTAATCCCATTGAATATAAGATGTTCTGTTAACTGGTTTTAGTGATGTGTGCTTCCATCGCCTGCCACATTTTTTATTTTAAGTTCAAATTTCTATGATAATATGTTCCTGCAAAGAAAGTTAGTAACCCCCCCCTTTTTTTTTAACCTTGTGTATGTAAAAGCTAAAGTCTAGATATGGGCAAAGATTCTGTAGATATTGAAGTCCTGCCAATGTATTTATTAGGTTTGATTTACCTGTGTAATTCCATTAGCAATCAATGTGAATAAACTGGCATCTCCTTAATTCTGCCTATCAATAAGATATGATGTGCTTAAAAATAATAAAAATGAGTGCATTTTAAGACCTCCTTATTTAATAATGTCACATTTGTCATATATTTAACAAGACAGTGGATGTCTTTTTAGTGAACAAAAATGAAGCAATAAATGTATATTTCTTACAACTAAAATACAAACATGAATTGGATTAAATGCCTAACAGAATTCCTTTTAAGTGTTTTAGATTAATTACAGAGAAACTTCCAATTCTGCTGAGCATCAGGGATCTACAGAGATTTCTTACATATTCTAATTTTCTGGACCTAATGCAAAAGTTCTGATTCAGTATGAAAGGAATAGAACTTAAGATTCTGTATTTTAATACATTTTGAAAGAAGTTCTGATTATCAGCCAGAGTTGTGGTCCTTGGTTTAATCCTTACACATTCAATTTGGCCATTTAATATATTCATGCTAGCAATATTTTCATAAAAACACAAAGAAGAGAGATATGCCAGGATGGTTGTTATGCATAATTATCCTCACATAAACCCCTCAGTTGTTTTAGTGAAGGAGCTGATATTCTCCAGACCTGATTATCTCTGTGGACAAAAGTACTAGAAATTCTGGTATCTAGTTACACAATTAGCTTTTTCTGAATTTACATAATAATTGCTTTTCTAGAGTCTTCTATTTGAGGAGCAGTGAAAGATTATGTCAGTTTCAAGTGTCAAATTTTAAATATAGCTTGCATCCTTTATACTCAGTTAAATTATTTTAATAATATTTTTCTGAAAAATTCCACAATATTGGCACATTCTAAGAGCTGCCCACTCAGTAAGTGCATATTTTATTTCAGAAATACATATTGTGAAATTTTTAGAAAATAAATGTGCTAGAAATGATATGACTAACACATCATATTTATTTGCAATGTTATTGTGTATTCTTTCTGGGGCTTTTTACCTGTTGATTTTCAGGAAAACTTCCATTCTGTACCAAGTACAGCTAAATAATGAGGGAAATCTTGGAGAAAGTAGGAAAACAAATCCAGAGAGGATTACTTTATAATGGCTTTCAATCTGTAAATGCTTTTCATAATTTATGATTGTATTCAATTATTCTCCAGTTAAATTTATTATGCATTAATATGGTAGGGAAATTTTATTCCAGGACTATATAGAGAAATCTTGGTGTTTGTCAATTCTGCTGGGTGATTGTTAACATAAGCAAGGGATGGTGATGGATGGGCTCACAGAAACCATTACACAAGAGCCCTCAGAGTCTTCTGTTTTCCAGATCCTGCCTGACTGGGATCATGCCTGACCCTCTGGTGCTCTAAGTTCCAGCTGCACTGGACTCCCTTCAGCTTTTCCAGGGAACCTGATCTCCTGCCACCAAGCCTTTGAACAAGCTGTTACCCCCACATGGCTAATTCCTTTACACCCTTCAGGTCTCAACATAGAGGAACGGGGCTGGCTTTATGGGCAGGTGACCTGGACCTTAGAAGGGCCCCACACTTGATTTAGTATTGTTGCTGTCTTGGAATACTAAATAATTTTTGAAAAGGGCCCTGTATTTTCATTTTGTACTAGGCCATGCAAAATATGTAGCCAGTCGTGGGGCACCTAGTGGTTCAGTCAGTTGGACATCTTGATCACAGGGTCATGTGTTCAAGCCCTGCACTGTGTGCTTGTCAGTTCTGCTGGGTGATTGTTAAGTGGAGTCCACTTAAAAAAAAAAAAAAGTAGCCAGTCCTATTTTGTATTTTGTTCTGATAAAATGTCCCAATTTCCAATTTCCTTTGATTGACTGTATTTGTAGTCTTTTCCTCTAGTTAAGCTTTAAGTTCTTTAAAGACAGGAACCATTTGGTAGGCTCTGACTTTCCCTTTCCTAACAGTCCTCACTTCCCATTTGGGAATCCATTTTATTCAGAAGGAGCTGACGTCTCTCTTGGGCCAGAGCTGGAACATGTGATTTAGGCTTATCCAATTAGGTTAACAGATCCTTGTGACTCATAACTGGGCATGTGACCAACCTGGCTGGATCAGAGTATACCTCTGGGTGTTTGCTGGAACTGCTGTGACAAAGATGCTCCCTCTTTCCTCTGGACATTAGTGAGAAGCCTGTAGCCTAGAGCCACTGTCAGTTGTCCTGGAACAATAAGAGGATCCAGGCTTAGGATAAGACTGACACGGTGGAAAGAAGAGAAGAGAAACAGAAAAGACATAGGTGCTGGATCAAGCCTCACCTGAAGTTTTCCTCTGATTTTTCAGTTATGTAAGCCTATAAATTACCACTGTTGCCCAAACCACTTTGAGTTAGATTTTCTTTTTCTATCCAGATGTTGCCTATCTGATGTTATATTTATCTAGCTTGTTATTATCTTCCTCGTACCTACTACAACCCGGCATAAAATAGATCCTCAATAAATATTTAATGTGAAGACAGACTTACTGCATTTCCTGACATGAACACAGAAACAGGTACTCCTACAAGGCTGGTCTGGCATTAGAAGTAGACAAATAATGTGGTGCTCATATGGTATGATTATTTCTGGAGAAGCCAGAAAACTTATTTTCCTTTTTCTTCCTCTTGCCTTTCCAGAGTTAACATATTGTAGTTTTTGAGTATACAGATGCTGAAGAAAGTGGGTTCAAATTGTAACTCAGACATTAACTGGATGTGGAAGGAATCTTCAACAAATTATTTAATCTCTCTGTGCCTTTGTTTCCTCATATGTTAATCACATCTTGAAAATGTGAATACCAATAGTGCCTACCTCACAGAAGTGTTATGAGGTTGACACAAATTAGCACAATTAATATATGTAAAGTATTTAGAATAATGCAGGTGACATGAAAAGCTCAGGAAGAGTCAGTTGTTATTTTTCTCCCCTAAACCTTAGCTACTTATTGACTAATCCTTGCTTCAAATTTCCCATCTATTTAAACGCAAATGCACCAATGTATGGTTTGGTGTGCCCAAATTCATCAGTCATTTACACCTTAATGCAAATTCAGAAAACTTCCTGGGAGTAGTTTGTTGAGGAGGGGTGAAAACAGAGAAAGAAAACAGTAGGCAACCATTTGAGAGATCAATTCATGGATGTCAGCAAAGAAAAAGCAACACTGAGATCACAGATGTCAAAGGAAACCAGAAGCCCATATAACATGTTTGCACTGGGCCGACGTAGTATAAGAAGTAACAGTACAGACCCGTGGCCACTTCACTTATGTGTCAATGGCAAGAGAGAGCAGTGCTGGTTTTCCCAGTCTCCTGAGCGCTGGAGAGCTTTCTCCAAGGTGTCAGTTTCTACAATTCCACGTGCTGAGGAAACTTAGGTATAGCTATACTGAAAGAGGAAAGACCCAGAACGGATTATTGCTCTCTCTCGTGAGGTAGTGGCCTAAAAGAATATTTGATTTTAGGGACTTCATGGCTCCCCACTAGCTCTCATTGAAAATTCAGGGCTTAGAGTAAAAGAAAATTAGTAGATAAATTAGTAGACAAATAAGATTTAATCAAAAGTTTTTTTGTTTTTTTTTTTAACATACAGAATTTGCCCTAGCACAAATATTCTTATATTTTCACAAATTAGGTGGTAATTCATAAAGATTTAGTCAAAGTCCAAGATATTAAAGCTAATATATGGGAATATTGGGAATATTTTATTTCTTGATAAAGTTATCATTTATTTACTTAATTGACTTCAGGAAGTCCACATTTTTATAAAGACAATGCTCAGGATTTGACAGTTTTCCTATTCAAGCTGGTTTTTTTTTTCCTTATCTATAGAAGAGTTAGCAGTTGGCTTATTTTAAAATCCACAACACTTACCAGTTACTTGAAAATACAAACTTACCCATGGTTTTCATCTGCTTTGAACAGTAATATTATTTTGTGAAGTTTGGAAGCAAGACAATGACCACCTTTACTTTCTTTCTCTAATTTTCAATACAATGGAGGGATAAACATAGGTATCACACAGGTAGATACTAAATATTCACATTATAACTAAAAAAGAAAAAAAAACTGGCCTGTGTCGCTTTTAAAGAATATGTTTTCAATTTGTGGTCAAATGGGCTTTTCTTCCAAATTAAATTTCCTTCCCTTTGTTGGGAGTCTGACTCTCTCTTATTTCTCCACATCTTTTGAGCCAAGGGCTTTAGCAGCTTTGTTCACTTCATTCTGGACTATTTTTTTCAATTATGTTAGTGTAGCAAATGGCTTTGGAAGATAGATAGTGTCTCCCTTCTGGTTAGAGGGAAGCTTTGTTTCCTGGCTAAGATAATGAAGGTAATGTCCCCCGTGGGGCAAGGTTGGTCAGATGTGCTAGACCTCCCTTGTCAGTTTGGGGGTTTTATGAGCTGTAACAGAAGCCCATTGTGTGTGCAGCATCTACTAGGGCTGCTCTGTCCTACTTCCATGGGACTTAGGGCTGCAAGAGGAAGGAGAATTGTTGTGAACACGAAGTTGATACCACCTGCTAGGCTATCAGTGGTTTTGCATCTTCTGCCAGAATCTAAGAAACGATGGCAGATAACTTGTTAGATTGCCCACTTCCCGATTTGGTCGTTTCTGAAAAAAGAAAAGAAAAAGAAAAAAGGTCTGTATATATGCAAGATTCTTTTCCTGGCATTTGGATGAATTTTTCCTTCAGAGTTTCTCTCTGAATCTTTGGTTTTTTGATTTGAAGAGTGTCAGGGCAGAAAAACATTCAACAGTACCTGTGAGAAAAAAATTAGGAAAAAATGCATAAAAATTATATTTGGAGATATGATCTTGTTACATAAAATGTGGCTCATGCATTTTTTTGTACAAAATCATAAACCTGTATGTCTTCTTACTTAGATCCCCTCCGGGTGGAAGAGCACATCTTTATTGGAAAAAAATCTCATACATCCTTTCAGATTCCTTCCACTACCTACTTTGTTCTTTCTCTTTGATGACACCAGTCCCTTGTAGAATTCTGTAGAAATTGTACATTTCCAATGACAGGTTTGTTTATTTTTTTAAAGATTTTATGTATTTATTTATGTGAAAGAGAGAGAGTACAAGCAGTGGGAGGGACAGAGGGAGAAGGAGAAGCAGACTCCCCGCTGAGCAGGGAGCCCGATGAGGGACTCGATCCCAGGACCCTGAGATCATGACCCAAGCTGAAGGCAGACACTTAACCGACTGAGCCACCCAGGCTTGTTTAAAATGTCAAATTGGAGATTGTGGAATCTGGCTTCTGGAATGGTTAGCAAGATGAAGTGAGTGAAATTTATGGGGTGAATCTTGACCAAAGAGAAATGTGACACATAAAGGGTAAAAAGGTGTAAGTCCTCTTTCTTTTTCCCCTTTCAAGGTATAAATCTTTTTTGCAGCCCTTCCAACAAAGTACCTTAGACTGCATGCAAGTGCTGAGTCACCTATGGTATAGTGATAATGCAGCTTGTAAAGCAGTAATCCACCAATGGTATATTGATAAAGAAGCTTGTAAAGCAGTAACCAGTGTAGTAACACATCACTTCTCTTTGTATTTTTCCTGGCCTCATTTCCTTTTCCTCTTATCTTCACTGCCTTGGTTTTATAATTTCCAAATAAAGAATTAACATTCCAATCCATCTTAGGCACATTTTTCTAGAGAACTCCAAGACACCAAATGTGTTCTCCAACCTAAGTGAAACTACAAGCACATTTAGGCTCTTGGGAAGCAAGATCCAAAAATATGAACATCAGGGAGAGACAAGAGTTCCTTCTCATGCTTAAGTGCAGTAATACCCACTATGTTCTAGTTTCATATCTAAGGGCCTTTCAGGGAAGGTGAAACCAAACCTTTCCCTAGAAAAGTATAGTATTCTTTCTTCAACTGCCACAGCAAGATATCATTACCAAAAATTTCAAAATAAGAAAATATATGCAAAAATTATACATATGGAGTAGCCATAATTGCAAGGAAAGACTTGTTAGGAAAGAGAAGAGTTTGTGTCAGAAATGGACTTGGCTTGTTCCTTAGTTTCTCTGCAGTTTGGGGTGTTTATTTTCAGCATTCCTCTAGGAACATATATTTCAAACAAACATATTGGTATACTTTGGGAGGAAATTGGCAAGATAGAAGGAGGTTTTTCCAAAAATAATAACAACCCAATATGCTATGCTTTTCTATTTCATTGCAATGCATGCAGCCAGGAAAAAAATTATTTGCTCATCTATAATTTCATGCTAGGTAACATTAGGTAAATTAACATGAAACTTCTATGATGCTGCCTTGACAACTGTATAAATATGTTCGATGGAGGCAGCAGCCAAGGTCAACAGATCAAAACTACATAGTTCACTGATTTTACTATAAAGCAGATGCAAAGGTTTCCACTGGCTTCAGAATAGAGATTAAATTCCTTAATCTAGTGTTACAAGTCTCTTTAGGATCTGATGGCTCCCTGTGTCTCCAGTGCCCTCTCATACCACACTCCTCATTCCTACCATGTTCTTCTCTTCCCACCAAAGCCCAGCCAAGTTCACCGTCCTCTAATTTCTTTTCCTGGGGTGAATTTTCTTGTCTTTATTTCCAACTAACTCTTGCACATCCTTTAAGTTTCAACTTAAAGAGAACTACCTACAGATAACCTTTGCTGTCCCCCTGCCGTTCTAGCTTAGGTCTACCAGCTGGATTCTCTGAGCACTCTGAGCTTCTTCTATTCAAGATTGTATGTTAGTTTATAGTTAGTGCTAGTGTTAAGTAGGGAAATTATGAACATTACATGTTTAGAGACTGTCATCTCCCAAATTACCTATTTCAGCAAGATTAGTTCTGTGTCTTTTGTGATACAGATGAACAAAGGCAGTTCACAGTGTTATCTTGGAGGGTGGTCATAGCCTGGAAATGGGGGAAAGGTAGTAGATTCAGCTTCTCCTAGCTGTCCATTATCACCATGCTTCCAAGTTAATATGATTACCATCTTGTCATGCTCATTTAGTAGAAGTTCTGGGTTCAATATTGGCAGAAGTGATTTGAACACATAAGAAAGGAAAATTAAATATTCAAGTCATTCAACAATAAGAAAAGTTCAAGTCAGTTATAATACAGATAAAAGAGAAAAAAAAGAGATTCGATTAGAGAAAATATTTTCAACACTCGGGTTTCAGGAAAATTATGTGTGGAGGTCCTAATGAAAATGAAAATATGTTCAGAGATAATGGGATTGTAGAGAATTAGAGTGAAAAATTTATAAATGTTGCTATGAGATATGAATTATAATCCCTTTGTGCCTTTTAAAAGTCTTCATCAGAGAACAAATTATTTTTCATTTTCTTTTCTGAAAGTAAGACAAGCTACGTGCGCCTAATTAAAAAGGGAGAAAAGAGGGGCACTTGGGTAGCTCAGTCAGTTAAGAAAGGTTTGCCTTCTGTTCAAGTCCTGATCTTGGAGTCTTGGGATCAAGCCTTGCATAAGCTCCCTGCTCAGTGGGGAGTCTGCTTCTACCTCTCTGTCTGCCCCTCCCCCTCGCTCCTGCTTGCTCTCTTTCTTGCTCTCTCTCTCTCAAATAAATAACTAAAATCTTTAAAAAAGAAAAAAGAAACTTATATAGAGGGCTGAAGATGAAAATCAACAGTTCGTGACTCTATCTTTTCCACCAAAAATCTAATTGATTTTGTTTTATTTCTTTTGCTGGTTATTTCAAATATCTAAAAAAATACACAAATTCAGCTGCTTTAGAATTATCTTTCTTGTAGGCTATTTAGATAATCTACAGATTTTTTCCTCTGCAAATTGATGATTTTATTAAAAATTCAGATTATTGTGACTTTTCCTTTTTTTTTTTCTTTCTCAGAATAGCTATAGGGGACATATCTTGCTAACTAGAATCATATCCTTGACTGCTATCTGTGAAGGTTATTGTATGAGATTATACTTCTTTCACTGTCACCTGCTTCTATACACACACATTTTTTTTTTTTCATTTTCTTGGGTAGAAGAGGGAGAATCTGAGATCCATCTTTATTCTCTTGTTGCTACTTAAAAATATCAGAGAAAATAAGGCAATCTTAAATTAAGGATTATATAATAAAGCTAATGGACTGAACTCTTGAAAAATGACAACGTCAGGAAAATCAAACAGAGCTGAAGAACTGTACTGAATTAATGGAGTATAAAGAGATGTAACAACTTTAGGCAGTATGTGCTTCTTGTTGAATCCTAGATTTTAGAAAATAAGACTATAAAGAAAATTACTTGAGGAATTAGAGAAATTTTAATTTGGGATTGTGTGAATATTAGGTATTAGTATTATATTAGTGTTAAATTTCCTGAAGTAATGCATATAATTTTGTAATGTAGAACACCTTACTTCTTAAGAGATACATGCTAAAATATTTAGTGAAGTGTCATGAGGACTGTTAGTAAGCACCTTTGAGAAGGCATGATGCAGTCATTTATTGTTTAACTCTGAAGTAATAAGAACCATGGAGTTCAGAGAAAAAAACCCTCACAAGTTATAATTAAACCCACTTTGGTTCAAATTCCGTATCTAGCACTTTGTGCTCTGAAGGGTATTATAAAGTTTCTGAAACAACTGCCTTAGTTGGGAAGTGAGAATAACACCTACCTCCCAAGTGGTTATTGGATTAAGTGAAAACCATATGTGAAATTACTTTGCAAAAGGCAAAGTGTTCTGTTAGTTCATCATCATGCTTTTTTCCCTTTGCTTCCTTATTATCATCATTATCATTACCATTGACAATTTGCTCCCATTAAGCTCAGCTAAGATGAAGTCAAAGAACTAGGGTGAAAGAACTGGTATGAATAAATGCAAGAAGCGTTTGTGTGCCCTTCTGACTGTGTAGAATGCAGAATAATAAATAACTTAATCACACCACTGCAGTTTGTGAATCACACTCGGTCATTTGTTATATCCTGTTTTTTTGCTCTAGTGTTGATTAATGACTCTATAAGTGTATGGTGAATGATAATTAAGATCATAACTGAAGCATGATGGCTGTTTCTGAAATTTAATGGTATTAGGAAACACTGACAATTGTTTACAACTATAAAACAAGAGATTATCTTAATGATAAATGAGTCAATCCATACATTAAAAATAAAAGGCAAAGAAGAATTAACAAAAGTAACTTTCCAGATCACTTCCAAAGCTCTTTTCAAAAGTTTGTAAAAGGTCAGCATTGTCTGTATAAAAAAAACAAAACAAGCACTAGCTATCTAAATTTAGAATGTAATCGGATAAAGACCACCATGACATTTTCAAAGGTAACCAGGGGACCGTAGTTTGCTATTGGTTAGAATGGCAGATTGACTGCAGACTGAGCAATGGACAATTTGGCTATACAATGACAACTGCAAGTCAAGTGTGGCCCTATAATACCATTCCTGGGTGAGTCATTTTTATAAATTTCGCAAGTGATCTGATTGACAAAGTGGGAAGTAATTCTGTCAAATTCAGATGATGAAGATTTACCAGAGATCATGCATCCCAGAGAAAACATTATTAAAATGATCTGAAACTAAATGAAGGACTAGAGATCAAGGCCCTCTATCACCTGGTTTCCTCTCTCTTCCCTAAAACCTTGCGAAGGTGGCGGAGGGTGGGGGCGGAGGGAGAGAAGGGAACACTCAGGCAGAAGTACGTACTTTAAGAGCCCTAGTGTGGCACCACCTATCTCTTGGTAATTTATTTATTTATTTATTTTTAAAGATTTTATTTATTTGACAGAGATAGAGACAGCCAGCGAGAGAGGGAACACAAGCAGGGGGAGTGGGAGAGGAAGAAGCAGGCCCATAGCAGAAGAGCCTGATGTGGGGCTCAATCCCAGATCGCCGGGATCACGCCCTGAGCCGAAGGCAGACGCTTAACCACTGTGCCACCCAGGCGCCCCAGTATCACTTGGTAATTTAAAGATTATTTCCTCTCCACTATTAAAGACCTAGATATTTCCTTCTAACACTTTTAGTTCAGTAACATTTATGCCAGGAAATAAACAGGGCGATATGGATACAAATCAAATAAAACACAATTATATTAGGGTAAGAAGGACAAATGTGTAACAAATAAATGCAAGACAGTAGGCTACATACACTATGGTTATGAAAAGCACTTAGATTTGAGAGGTAGGGAATTAACCCTTTTATCAGGTAGAGCCAAAGGTAAGGGAAGGAATCATTAAGAGGTAATTCAGTATTTTTAGAAGATTAAAATAAGTTTATCCCATTTGGTGAAGGTGATGGTACTTTCTAGGCAAAGAAACTAAATGAACCTGAATGAAGAGTTGTCTACATGGTGTTCAAATCAAGAACCCAGGGTGGCTCTTGGTTAACAGTATCTAAAGGAAAGAAGCAAGAAGTGAGGTTGAGAGGAATTCTGGAGGCAGATAAGAATAACTCATTGAGGTAGGAAAGGAACATGATGTATAAATAGGTAATGTCATATTCAATATTAAAAACAAAAACATACAATGTTGTGAAAGTTGATTATTGTCTTATATATAAATTATTTTAAGTTATCTGAATATCAGACAATCAGGATTTTCTTCAGATTATTTATAGACTAATCTAATACTATGTCTTTTTTTTTTTTAAAGGTCCTCTATATCCGTCCATACTATATTTGGTCCTTTTATTACTTTTAATAATCTCCAAAACATTGACTGCATTGTGAATACTCCAGAAACAAAAAGGAAAGGAAAGTCTATGAATACAAGTAATCAAATGACATGTTTGCTCAAATGACTTTTGTGTGTAACTTATGCCCAAATAATGTTTTGGACTTTAAGAGAAATATAAAGTGCTAAAATTGTCACAAAATGGTATTTATTGAGTAGCAAAGTCATGTAGAAGTCTGTGTAATTGATGTAGCTTTCTAAATAACTTATATTTTATGTTCATACAGTGGCTAATAAATTCTAACAATAAAGACTCACATAAAGTTTTTTTTTTTTTTTCTAGAACTAGACAGATTCTGTAGGGAATTGGAAGCTATTTTCTGGGAGAAGACATGGCATAGAATTAATAGCAGTCTCTGCTATCTTCCTCGCGTGGAAAAAAAAATGAGATTGAAGGTTTCATGAAGTGCACTGGTGAAATGCTTGACGAGGCATGTTTTGTATGACAAGGAATTTTCAGATTAAAGCATTATCAAAAAAATATTTGTTCCACGAATATGACACTTCTTGTGAAGTTACTCTTGTGAAATTTCTATTTATTGCCATGGCCTAGTAATTTTAAGGGATCTGTACACGCAAAAGAAAGTAATCATGAAGAATACTTTCAAAAAGCAAATTTTTAAAGTAGCAATAAATGAAAGCTTCATACATTTGGATTATACGAATACATATTTTATATTGAGAAAAGGTGATTTTTAGAGTTACGTATATAAATGTGAATCAACAGCACACAATCTGTACCTTTATAAAATTATTTTATATACCTCCTAGGTTGAATGGTGTTTATAAGCACATAAAAGCAAAAATTAAATAATAACAATTAAATTATAAAAAAATCCCTACATTCAGTCATTGATTCTACTTTCGATTACTCAGGATCAACTTCAAAAGAATTTGTGCTTTAGACTGCATCTGAAGAGTTTAGCAAAAATATTGTAAATATAAATGTGGTCACATGGACTAGAGTTTCTATAATAGATTTTATAGAATTTCCATGTATCACCATCTCTTTAGTTCTATTTTCTTTCAATTCTTCTAGGATTGTGTTTTTTAAACATGTAACTTTATAGAATTTAAGTTATTCATCTTTAAGTTATAACTGGAAGAAAAACACAAAGTGATTCAAAATTGTTAAGAATTCTCTAAGATACATCTTTCTACACTTAGCTGGGTTTATGTCCTGATATTCCCATTGCAAGTTAAAAATATCATTAAGTTGAAAATGCATTTAATACACCTAACCTATGAACACCATAGCTTAGCCTACCCTTACTTAAATTTTCTTAGAGCACTAACATTAGCCTATGATTAGGCAAAATCATCTCACACAAAGCCCACTAGATAATAAAGTGTTGAATATATCATGTAATTCATTAACTTCTGTACTGAAAATGAAAAACAGAATGGCTGTACGGGTACAGAATGGTTGTAAGTGTGTGGGTTGTTTACCTTATGATTGTGTGGGTGACTTGGAGCTGAAGCTTGCTGCCACTGCCCAGCATCATGAGAGAATATTGTACTCATGGTGCTAGCCTGGGAAAAGATCCAAGTTCAAAATTCAAGTATAGTTCCTACTGAATTTGTATCATTTTCACACCATCATAAAGTCAAAAAATTATAATTCACATCATCATAAGTTGAGTACTGTTCGTACTATGAAATATTTATTACAAAATAGAATTGAGATAAAATTTCAATTACATGTGTTTTTATTTATGAAAATGAAATAAAATTATTTGTTTGGTCCCCTGAATACTACCTCCTACCACCAAGTACCATTGATTGGTTAGTACAGCAATTAATTGTTTTGATTTTAACACTTTCAGTACCTTAGTTTAAACTCATCCAACTCATAGTATTCATAAATGTCAATTGAGGAAATATATATTATTTAGAATGATAGACTAGAAAGAGGCTCTTTTGCTGTATTTCTCCAAATTAGGCAAGGCTCACTTGAATAACAATTTGTAACTGAAATAATTACATTACACTTACCATCTATATTCTCTGGACCTTCCACGTAGGGCTCAACAATAAGGTCTGAGTTTCAATAGAAAAGAGATGAGGGACACCTGGGTGGTACAGTCGTTTGAGCGTCTCACTCTTAGTTTCAGCTCAGGTCATGATCTCAGGGTCCTGAGATCCAGCCCCAGGTCAGGTTCTGTGCTCTGTAGAGAGTCTGCTTGAGAATTTTCTCTCTCTCCCTCTGCTTGCCCCTGCCCCTCCCCCCAATCTCTCAAATAAATAAATAAATCTTTAAAAAAAGAGATGAATTTGATGAGATTGATTAGAACTTATAAATTGAGATGAATAATATTGAATAATAAAAGTCACCATTAATTGCATTAAGCCATCAGTCTTCATGATAATACATTTAGTGTGTCTGATATCTAATAATCTTGTCAGCTAATAAATCACTTGGGATCAAGTGTTCAGACAAGAGTGAAATGTAAAACTAAATGCAAATTTTATCAGCTACTACTTATTTCAAATTTCCTGATCATTTTTGTAAAGGGATTTTTAATCTGCTGTAAGATATTCATTGTCCTCTTTTGACTCCTGAAAAGTTATAGTTTCAGAAAGAATTACTTTACAGTTCAGGGTGTTTTTAACACTCCAGTGAAAGCACAAGGCTGTAGATAGTCCAAAGACATTTAGCCATCTGGCGTGGAAAGATAACTCTATTTCCTTTAGGTTATTGCTTTGAAACCAAATCTAACTTAATGCTTCTTAACTTTTATAAGTAAGCTAACAACTTAGGGATCATTTTACCAAATTGATTGTGAATGTGGGATGCAATGGAAAGTTTTGAGTGACTGATTTCCATGATACATCATGCAATCCGGAGAATGGAGTTGGTATCTTTAAATTGTTCAATGAAGGAGTTAAAGTAGATGTCCTAACTAAAGAAGTCAGAGAAGAACGTGCTTAGTGTTATTTGTGACCAATGGATAAGGAAAACCTAACATATTTTCCACTCCCTTCTATCTGGATGGGAACATGAATGTTCAAAAATTTAGTTCCTCCTACTTCCTTGGGGTACTAGAGTTATAAATTCATTATTCTTTCTGGTGTCTTCTGCTGCTTCTTCACCACCATTTTTCTCTTCAGCATATAAATATGATTAAATCCTTCTAATCTTTACAATTTTCACTATGAATGTCCCTCTATGTTTTGTCCCATTTTTTTCCTCCATTGAAAATTAAGCTGCTAGAAAAGTTAGTGTTAAGTTCAGTTCCTCCACGTTCTTACCTTTGATTCATTCTTGAAATGACTGATTTCTTATTTTGGCTGCTAATATTTCAGAAAACTCTTTTTTTTCACCAGTTAGCTACTAGTTCTATAAAACATACATGCGCGCGCGCGCACACACACACACACACACACACACACACACACTTTCCCTGCAGCTATAAAGTCTTTGTTGATCAGGCCTGTCTATCCTTCTAGCCTTATTCTCCTTGTGCTCATTATCCATATATCTTCCATTGCCCACTCCTTTCCATTCCTCTAACATATCATAGCTCATATTTATATATTTTAACATGTTATTTTTCCTTTGACTAAATATAGCACTCCCCTTTTCTCATGCAGCTAATTTCTACATTTCCTTCAAAACCTCTTATCATTTAAAAGTCTTTTCTTAATGTCTAATCAGATTTAATGGCACCTTTATGGTCCTATATTCTTGTATACACAGATATATCATAGAATTCAACAACAGTATCTTAGCTGTTTATTTACTTTTTTATTTAAGTAAGTACAGGTATCACATTTTATTTGACTTTGTGTTTTTGGAGCCTAGCACAGATCTTGTAATATAGTAGGTATTAAATAAATGGGCCTTTTATCCCTATGTCTAAAGAATAGACTGGTGGTGAACAGAAAGGTTTCTTGCTTAGGAATCTGAAAAGTTCAAAGTGCTATTTATGGGAAAGGAAAAATATTTGGAAAAAATATAATGAATTTGGTTTGAGCTATGCTTGAGGTGCCTGATGAATGCCCAGTTATGTATTCAGCAGGTGGGTTACCCAGAGAAATTACATCCAAGGAGAAGTAGGACGATGTAGGATGGTGTCATGGAAAAAATATGATACAATTTTGAGAAGAAAAAGGTCTAAAATGGTGAAAAGAAAGCCTAGAATACCTAGTATCATAGAAACCAAGTAGACAAAGCTAGATTCAGGGGAAAAAATGGGAGTTACCCGAAAAGATAGTAGTATAATAATGGGCTTAAAAACTCCCCCAGATTTCTCCCCTGCTACCTTTCTGAAACTGGCTGAAATGACCAAAAGAGACAAATTTTATAGTATTTTACTGGACCTGAGGTCTCACCTGAGACTATTTAAAGGTGTATTTTTGTCTCCTCATTCATTACTCTGTTTCTCATATATCTGTTTGCATAAAAATGGAGTGAAGGGTGGGAAGGCTGACAAGCTGAAGACTATGCGCCCATCGACTAGACAACTAGTTTTGCAGACTGTGCTCTTGAGTACTCCCTTCCAGGCACTGCACTGAGAGCAGGGAATGTAGAACTTAGTGTAAAAGACATGATCTCTGCTGGTAAGGCATTGGGAAGGAGGCTTGAGAAAGCAAATAACTAAACAGATTAATAGCACTCCTGGAACCATGTGAATTTCTTGAGTTAACAAAATTGATAATAGTCCTTACCTCACAAGACAGCTTTACTAAGCTTTTTTACAGGAAGGATAAAGATGTATCTGAGAAGGAACTTATCATTATGATGAAATGAATCTGATCCAGCATATTTTCCTCTCATCAAGACAAGAGGGAAGTGCTGACCTCAGAATTCATCCCAACCCACCAACTCAATGCTATGGAAGGCGTTTGGAGTAAAATGACAGACTGTATGTGGGTTGATACCACCAGAAAGCTTTAACACATGGGGGCAGGCAGTTTTGCCCATCATGGGACTCACACGGTTCACATAACACAAAAGGAAACTCACCTCATGGAAACATCTTTGCCTCATGGAATCAACAGATCTTTACCATGAGGTCCAACTGAGACACTTACATTTAGCAAAAACCCCACTATGGTGATGGGTTTCCAGATCTAAAATGCTAGAAGTGGCAACAGTAAAAGTTATGCTGGCAGCAGGTCTCTAGAATTTTTCTTGGCAGCGAAGTGATTATGGCAAATGAGATTAACAATGTGTGTCATGAGTGTGTATGTACGTGTGTGTGTGTGTGTGTGTGTGTTTGCGTGAGAGAGGAGGGGAGTGTATCAGGGGCAAATCCATTAATTATGGAGCTAGCTGAAAGAGCTCAGTATGCATAAAATAAGAGCGTAGGAATTGTATTTTCTAAAGATTAAATGAAGGCAATAAATAAAATCTGTGTAGTTACAAAATACAAATATACTCTTATTTTACATTTGAGAAAGGGCAAGTAAATATATAGCATCGATGAGCAATGCATGTTTTGGTTAGTAATTAACCTGTTGCAAAAAACTTATTGCTTGAATAGAGTCCCAAGTAAAAATGAAAACATGAAGCAATTTAAGGCAAATAGTAATATAGTCTACATTACAGAAAATGAGTTTCAGTTCTCAAGTAATCAATAGGTACTGAGTTAGGAGAAAGTTGAATAAATAAACAGTTGTGCACCTCCTTAAGTAATGTCAATGTAATGTGGAGAGAAAAACCTTAGAACATAAAGTCATCTATTTTAGCAAAATGATAGAGGATAATTCCAGATTTTAATGGAACTTCAATTCATTCATCATCACAAAATGGGGAAGTCTTGAGTGCTTCTTACTTTGAGAAAAAAATCAGTAATGCCAATCATTTAGCAGAAATTGCAAGTAATTTATGCAGTATATGTGAAATTCAGAACAAATTGAACTTAGGCATCAGGATTCAACACACAACTGCCTTTGAGCGAGACTGGTAGAGTATTTTGAGAATTAAGAAGAAATCTGGCAAGTCATATATAACTCACCCAACTGGAAGGAATGTATGCTGGAATTGTGGGTAGAACCTAAATGATATTGAATCCAATATCTAATTGGATGTTGGAAGCCACCTTATACGTCGCAACTGATAATAATCTGAGGCCCAAATTACAAATGTAGGAAAAATACTAGTATCATCACATATTTGAGGAACTGCCATGCAGAAGTCTGTCAAAAAAGTGGTAGAGAACAATATTCCTCTTTTTTTTATACAAGATTTTATTTATTTATTTGAGAGAGAGAGAGCCAGCAAGAGGGGAACACAAGCAGGGGGAATGGGAGAGGAAGAAGCAGGCTCCCAGCAGAGGAGCCCGATGCGGGGCTTGATCCCAGGACTCTGGGAGGCACCCCCAAAATCCTTGTTCTAAAACAAAAGTCTCATGTCATTCCTCTGTTCAAATCTCTTTAGAAGTTCCCTGTCACCCACCTGGTAACTGTGTAAGCCCATAGCATGGTCAAGGAGCTTAGCACTTGCCTACCTGTCCAGCTCCATCAGCTGGCATTCCTCTCTATTCCAGCCACTCCCTCCCCCTTTATTCTCCAACAGGACTTGGAATGCCCTGAATATGTCTGACTTTCTCAGCCTCCATACCCTCATGCTCTCCTTCATTCTTTGCCTCCCTATCTATCTGGAAAACTTCTTTTCCTCCTTTGAGAAGCCTTTCTACATTTCTCCAGGCATACTTAGGTGCACCTTCTTTTATTCTACTGGTTCATGTTATCCCCATTTCTGCTACAGTCCTAACTTCATTTCCAGCCACCCAGGTGCCCCGAGACCAATATTCCTGGAGACACTTCCATACTTGTCTTACAGTAAAAAAATACATGCAGACTCACTAAATCAAAAACAAAACACAACATTTAGCTTATATGCCTTTGCACTCTTGTAGTCAGTTATTTCTCAGTCAGGGGAGTCACCTGGAGATCAGAGTGGATCCCTGCTGTGAAGAGAAAGGGTGCTTTCAAAACTTACTAGAGTGGTATATTGTACATGGCAGTACTGTGGTGTCAGATTATTATGCAGAAAGTCACAACAGAAATGAACACAGTTCTAGCTTTTACGACCTCCATCAACAACTGAGACTAAATATAAGATTATATCTTCTGGAGGTGCCTGGGTGACTCAATTGGTTAAGTGTCTGACTCTTAATTTTGGCTCAGGTCATGGCCTCAGGTTTGTGAGATTGAGCCCCTCATTGGGCTCTGCCCTGGGTGTGGAGCCTGCTTAGGATTCTCTCTTTCCCTCATCTCTTCCTCTCCCCTCCTTAAAAATTATATTTACTGGCCATCATAATTATATTATAGGGGCTTAAGCAAAATGTTGTCCAAGTAAACATGGAGTAGACCCATCTAAACTTCCCTCACATTATTTGGGCAAAATTTGAAGACCAGATTAGAGTTATCTTGATTCATAATTACCTAACAGGACAAAAAATGAGTTCTGAAACATTTTGCAATAACAAGCATTTAAATATAGCATATAAAAATAATTAAAAATGAGCATATTTAAAGAGGTGATTTCACAAAGTAATGAATAAAAATGGTAAACAATTACTTTGCATTCTTAAGAAAATACTTACAAAACAAGATACACATGCACATACGCACATACACACACACACACACACACACACACACACACACACACAAAGCAATAACAAAATCACAAGTCAGCTGAGGAGAGAAGGTCACAGAAAGAACTAAGAAAAAACCAGAACATCCAAATGTAGAATTTACGGTAAGATTAGTATCACCTCTTTGGAAAACAAAATCAGGGCTTCATGCCAAAGTTCAAAAATAAAATCTAATTTTAGAGAAGAGGAAAAAGAGGTAAAAAATTGGGGAGACACTGATAGCTATGGAGGATAGGTGACAGATCTAATGAATAGATTTCCTGGAAGAAGAAAACTAAATGAATTGAATGGAGAATTCTGCTTGTTGTAGATATAAATAAACGATGAGGGGCACCTGGATGGCTCAGTTTGTTGAGTGTCTGACTCTTGATTTTGGCTCAGGTCATGATCTCGGGGTCCTGGGACTGAGCCTTGGGTTGGGCTCCAAGCTCGGTGGAGAGTCTGCTTGAGGATTCTCTCCCTCTCCTTCTGCCCCTCCCCCTGCTCTCTCTCTCTGTAAAATAAATGAATAAATCTTAAAAAAATAAAATAAATGGATGATAGGTAAATGATAGAGACTAATCTACTTCTATTAGGCATAAATATGCATATAATACATATGCATATTTTATATATGTATATATCTATTGATCTATGTATCTAAAATTCAGAAGGATTGGCATAAAAATATTCAAAAAACAAATGACTGAATTTGTTTTAGAACTGAATAAAATTGTTACATTACATGTAGAGCAGGATAAGTAAAATAAATACACACCTAAATAGATTATGGTGAATTTGTAGCATCAATGAGAAAGTGAAAAATTAAAAGCTTCCAGAGAGAGAAGATTTTCTACAGTGGAAAAGCAATAAGACTGACAGCAAAATTTTCATCAGTAGCAATAAATGCCAGTAATATTTTCAACCTTCTAAGACTCCATTACTGTCAACCTAATATTCTATTCCTAGAATAAAACAAGAGTTATCAAGATTGACAATGAAATTAAGTAATTTCAGACATTAAGGACTAACAGAGTATGCCACTCACAGTAACTGCTTGAAAGACAAACTGTAGCCTAAAAGAAGTATGATATAGAGTTATAAACAAGGTCAGATAAGTTACAAAATATACTGACCTTTAACTCTTAACTATAAAAATAATGCTTTTTTCATTTAAAATTTGTCAGAATGAAAAATCAATGCATAAATTAAAAATTTGGGAACAAAATTATACAATTAAGTAAAACAGGAAAATAAATTAATATAAGATTATTTTAAAAACAGCAGAGAACTTGATTTTTTAAATTTAGAATCTGATTTTTTTGAAGAATATAATAATATAAACCTCAGTATCTCTATCTCAGGGGGGAAATAAAATACCAGATGCATGTGTTCTTACTCATAATTTTTTTTAAAAAAGTTTATGCTGATTTTTAAAAGGCACAGGGATTAAAGATGACCACACGTTTGCCAGTCTGGAGGTGACTTACTGTTCCTTTGAAAGAATAGTGTGAATGGAAGGTGGGATGAGAGGAGAGAGGCAGCAGGAGCTTCTTCTAAGACTGACTGAGTAGGGAGACAGAAAGGTTAACTGATTTGAGATGGAGTCCCTTTTGGCTGACCTCCCTTGAAAGACCTAAATCTCTGAAAACCTCCATAGAAACTAGCCATAGCCCAGTGTTCTAGAAAAATCAGTCCTAGTCAACAGTCATGTTTGGACCCAACATCTATGCTACCAGGATGGAGTCTGGTGCTTCCCCAAACACAAGCACAAATTAGAAAATGTTCTCACTGCTTTACCTTGCCACCAATGGAAAGTGGAAACCTCAGACAATGACTTCTGATAGGCCTGATGGTGAGGCTGTTCTTCACACCTAACATGAAACCTGAGATGGTACAACAGGGCTAAAGCAGACATTTTCCCCATCTCATATTGTTTTGTGCCCTGTACTCAATTTCACCAGGGAAAGAGCCAGTATTTCCTTAGCTGAGCACTTTGAAAGCCAAATAGCCAGGGGTAGGAGGTTTCAAGCCCAGAGTCTGATATCCAGTCCTGCTTGCCAGACTTCTGTGCACTGCAATAGAAGGATGCTCTGTGCATCCTATTGCTTCTGTTTCTAAAGTTTTCTCACTTAATATTATTGCTATAGGAATTTTGTATAAAAAATTAGAATATGTTGCTACAAAAAAGGAGTAACCAAATCACAGGAAAGTGTTTAGTTCCTTTGGTAGGTTCACTCGTAAAATTTCTCTGCCCAGTATTCCCTCCATTCCTCTCCCTATTTCTATTTAATATTTACTATATAACAACATATAAGTTGAATAATATAGGATGGATGGTATGACTGAAAACTTGAATAACATTGTTTTAAATAAAATAATGATTTATTTTTCTTTTTCAAGAGATATCCAGAAATAGGTAGCCAATGGATAGTATGGCAGTTCCACAGGCCACCAAGATTCCAAGCTCTTTCTCTTTTGGTTGTACATCCCTGCTTAGCATGTTTTCTCCATCCCCTGCATGGACTCATTAGTGCAGGCCATCCATCACACAAGATGTCACCACCATGTCCAAGTTCAGAAGGAGGAAACAGAGGGCAAAAGGGTATACCTATCAGCTGAGTTAGCTCCCTTAAAGAGGTGTTTTGAAAACCTCTCCAAACTATTTCTTTTTTTTTTTTTTAAAGATTTTATTTATTTATTTGACAGAGATAGAGACAGCCAGCGAGAGAGGGAACACAAGTACGGGGAGTGGGAGAGGAAGAAGCAGGCTCCCAGCAGAGGAGCCCGATGTGGGGCTCAATCCCATAACGCCGGGATCACGCCCTGAGCCGAAGGCAGACGCTTAACCGCTGTGCCACCCAGGCGCCCCTCTCCAAACTATTTCTATTCATACTGCCTCAGCCACCCCCTTGCAAGGCATTCTAGGAAATGTAGTTTTTTTTCTGGGATCATAATGACCCTAATAGAGGAGCTGTGTTTAAGGCAGAAGGGATGATTTTTATGCAACTAGGCACCATCAACAAAGGTTTGCTATAGTGCTTTACTTTTAAGATATTGATATTCACTTGATTTAAAATCTATTATTTAGGGGCACCTAGGTGGCTCTGTTGTTTAGGTGTCTGACTCTTGGTTTCAGCTCAGGTCGTGATCTCAGGGTCATGAGATCAAGCCCTATGTGGGGCTCCTCACTCAGCATGGAGTCTGCTTGAGATTCTTTCCCCCTCACTCTCTTTCCCCTTCTGCTCTTCCCCTCACTCACACTCTCTCTCTAAAATAAAATAAAACAAAGTATATTATTAATTAAGAGGTAAAAGGTGATTAAAATACTTATATTGAGATAAAAAGGAATGAGAGAATGCTTATAATATAAATTAAATCAACATATATTATTATGATAAGTCAATAAGCAACTACTGAGAAGTCAGTTTTGACCATTGACAGTAAATCGATTTTAAAGGCATAAAATGGAAATGTCAAGACACAGTATAAGCAATTATTTCTTGTTATGAAATAAACCAAAAGAATTAAAAGCATATATAGTTAAGTGAAGGAAACAACTGACTCTGGGGACGAAGCCTAGCTTTGGGGAAACATAGACAGGGAGCATTAGTTTTCTTTATAAACCCAATTTTATAGGTACTATGTTTAATGTTTTATAGTGTACTGTTTTTGTTTTCTGGTATTTTTTTTTTTAAATCATGTTCAGGTATTACTTTCCTAAAATTCATTTTGTAAAGCCAAAGAATCTTGTCTCAAAGCACATGTACTTTATACTTCTCAGACATTCATTTACAGTATATTAGAACTAATAAGGGAAGATAAAAATTATTAAGTATTTGTGTCTGACCTTAAAAACACTAAAATTTAGTATGGAAGCTAAGACACGCATGCAAATATATGTAATACAAAGTAGAAATGGAAAAGTACTCAAAAATGCAAACAGGCATTTAGGAGAGGAAGACATTCTCTATTATTGAATATATCATAGAAGGCAGATGGATTTATTTTTCCATAATAATCATTTCACAACACGTTGTTTTCATTGGTTTTACATGCTTCCTTAGGTTATAATCGGAAATTCGCGCAGTGATTTTACAAACTTAACAGGCAAATTAGAATGGTAGTTTCGGAAGCAATAGAAACTAACCTACCTGGAGCCAAGATATTTGGTCATCAGGTATTCACCTACAAAAAAAGAAAGAGCTTAAGTATTAACTCGAACATCACAAGATGCACGCTGGACAGACCACTGCGTTTGGAGACAGCAGAAGTCCCACCAGACCATTAAGGTGAGCTACATGAATTATGAGAGCGTCAGCACAAGCAAGCTTGGCTGTGGAAGCACTGACACATTTCGATACAATAAAATAACTGATACTCACAATAGAATCCTTAACACAAAAACAAGCGTTAAAGTCAGTTTCGTTTACTAAAAACATAGTTTTTTCTTTAAAATTCTGCTTACATCTGTTAAAAAATAAAGTGAGGCGTATTAAATATTTTAATGGCTTATTTAAGCAAAAATGGATTCCAGTCAAACAGCGCCAAATAGTAAATGGTGTGAAGAGATCACTCACAGGTGCCTTCTAGAGGCTTTTATAGAGAAAAGGTGGAAGCCAAGGACGGAAATTACTGACTGGCTACAACTTAAGGCCTACCTGGCCGTCATTGGTTGTTCTTGTGCGTCAGTTTCCTAACCTTGAAGCGTTGTTGGTTTGCCTGAGCAAGTCGCGGCTTCAAAGACGACAGCAGGCGGAAGGAGAGCGGCTACACGCCCTCACACTTTACGGCATCAGTCCGGTTACGGCACTGTTGTATTAGTTCACACTCCCAGGAAAGTCGGAGATGATCGGTCTTCTCAGTGGCTCTCTACCAGCAAGTTCCCAGCTGTTTGGAGTACCCTCACCTAGATCTACTGGCCAAAGTGAGTGGAAAGTTTTCTTTTCTTTTTTTCTTTTGTGTTGTTTGTCCTTTGACGTAGGCTGGCGTAAATTTTCGTCACGAACACGTAGGACTTTGCTGTTTAATTGGAGTGGAGGATACGGTTTTTGAAAGCTGGTTGTTGGCCTCGTTGATGTTTCTTTAAAAAAGTCTGTGGTGATTAATTCAACACTTAGTGTGCCGTAGAAGGAAATAGCCCAGGAAGTGGGGCTTTAAAAATGGAAAGGATGCTAGTGGTCTTTAAGGAAATTACTGAATAAGTATGCTTTGTGAAGTAGTATATGTTCTCCGAGAGCCTGAGTGTGAAAACAGCATAGTTTCCATTTTGTTATTTCTGTGCTTAGCTGAGATTTCAACTGCCCCAGTTAATGTACTTAGTAATTTACTGTGTGGTAAGTGGTTTTATCTCAAAGATTACATAGAAAATAAGAGAAAAGAAAGGGGCAGAGTTCTTGAACGAATGTTTAAACTGTTTTTCCTCCCTACCATGCCTAGCTCTATATGGTACAGTAGTAAAGTAAAATGGATATGGGGCCCAAAGAGGGGAATATTATCTTTATTTAGATTTTTTTGTCCTTTGCTCTTGATAAGGGGAAGTCTGAGTGTGAACCTCTCCTGAGTAGTCAGAGGGAGGTTCCCCCTGTGGGATTGTAGGTAGAAGTTGGATATGAATTTATTCTCTTTTGTTTTGGCTTGCTCAAGTTTTTTTTCTCATACTGGAATAAGCCTTATGTTGTGATCTGGTAAATATGCGCCGTGTTCATTAATTCCAGCTGTGGAGTCCTCCCCCTAGGTAGCAGTCTCACGCTCTCATCAGTAATTTTTGGCTTATTCTCTATTATCTTTTATGTTTTTTTAGCCTCTGCTTAGACAGATGAAGTATTCCCTGGCCATTGTCTTGGCTTCTAAATCCTACGTAGTATTTTAGTTAATAGCTTGCTCTTTCTTTCTTTCTTTCCTTTAATACTATTCTTAATTACTACCTAACACCGTTTACATCTTTTATGTTTTGATGCAGATATGGTATAATGATACAGAATTTTGGATAGAATGGGGGAGAGAAAGGTAGAGAGCCTTGCAAATCTCCAAAGCCTTCTCTATTACAGTGTCTTTTTAGGGAATTAGCATATGTGCCAAATATGTTGTTCCTTGGAATTAGTCTGGACAGGTTCATTTGTTTGTGTGTATGAACAGAATCCCTAGTAGGCTATTTGCTTAAGGCTGTGGAACCTGGGCAAAATTTTCAGATCCACATTGCCCTTTAGATGAAAAAATAATTTTCTTTTTTCTGGTTTTGAGATACACCTTCTGATCTTAATATTTTTTTAATATTAAAATATTAAAAAAATATTTTTTAGATGGGAAAAAAATCCTTCTGAAACACAATAAGCTGCTTCAAGAGCTTTTGGGGCCAAGAAAATGAAATATTATAAAACGTGATCAAAACTGATAAGAGCAAGGTGGTCTTTTAAAGTGATTATTATTTTTATTTATTTTTTGTTTTGCATTACAATATCTTACATTGAGGTCATGAAACAGTCTATATTAGCTACCTGAAAGTGATATAAAACTGGAAAGATGATGAAATATACAAAGTCTTAAGTCATCTTGGGCAAACAAAATTTAAGTTTTAATACAGCTAGCCTTGCATCATGTTTTATTGGTGATAAGTATATACATAGATATATCACTTTTCTTCTCATGAAACCACTGTGTTTAGTAACATTAACCTCTGTCAGAGCAGAGTTGTACAAGTAGTACACACATATTTCATTCACTGGCCAGTGATTGTTTTTAAAGGTATTATAAAAAATCTTGTATTTGCAAAAAGCTATCCTAAAATAGCCTTACTCCAGAGTTCTGGTGGAGAAGAAAATTCAGAGGCCTCTCTCACAGGTCTCTGAAGGGTTAGTGAAGGGTCTCTGTGGAGCTGAAAGCATAAAAGAAGCTAAAAATTAGAATAGACAGGAGAATGTGGTAGCTCTACAGCTTATGGTATTTATTTAATCAGAAACTAATGCCAAGAATACCAAGGCAGTGTTTACTTTGATGGAAAAAAATAAGACACATTATCTTTGGGAAGGTTCTAAAATATCAATGTCTTGTTATACTAATTCTTAATTGTTACATTGATTCTTGCTACAATAAACACATCTGCGGATAATTCTGTTTGGAAATAAATAAAAATTGAAATTTTTTTCCATGTATGGAACCAATATGTTTTCCCTTTCCTATTGTCTATTTGATGTCAGCCTCAATAATCAGTGTCTGCTCTGTGTGTGTGTGTTTAGTTTTGGTTTGACAGATTTATATACTCAGGTCCTTAATGGCTATGGTATGTAAGAGAGGGTGTGAATAGGTGTTAAATCTCCCTGAGTTAAGTTCTGGAAGTGCAAGCAATAAAGTTTTCTAGAATAAAACATTCATGTAAGGTATGAAGAAGGCAATAAAACTGGAAAATAAATTGTCCATATGATATAAGTCCATATGTTCCAAGTTTCATAATTTATATTTAACATACTTTAGAAAGGGTAGCCACTGGAGGAGCACAGGACCTTAAGGTAAAAGCAAATGTTATTCAGATGTCCTATGCATAATAGCTTAAAAATAACTGGATATTACTTTGTACTAGGAGTGGTTTCAGGTACTAGAATGGTTTCATAACCTCCAAACTAGGTAGGATGTTACACCTTTTACTTTCTCTGGTCATTCAGTGCTTCTGTGATATAACATGGCTTATACATAGTATTTGATATTTAGTTTTGTTGGACATGACTGCTTCTGATGAGAAATGTTGGGGTATTCATTTTTATCTATCTTGAAAATTTAAGCATTTCAGAGTCTTTTAAACTACATTCACCTAGGGGTGCCTGGGTGGCTCAGTTGGTTAAGCATCTGCTTTCAACTCAGGTCATGATCCCAGGGTCCAGGGATCAAGTCCTGCATCAGGTTCCCTTCTCAGTGGGGAGTCTACTTCTCCCTCTCCTGCTGCCCCTCTCCCTTGCTTGTGCTTTCTCTCTCTCTCTCTTCTCTCTGTCAAATAAATAAATAAAATCTTAAAAAACTTTTTTTTAAGTACATTCACCTATAGGTAACTGAATATTCTCAGATTATTAATTATGACTACACAGAAAGTTTCCAAAGGTATTCCAGTAAGGCCACAAAGCTGAAAGCTCCCCCACTCCTTTTTTTGGAGTGAGCACATCCTTATATCTGTGACACCAACAGCCATCATCATGGCTTAGCTATGTCTCTTTTAATTCTTTTATTTTTGAAAAATAAAAATGCAAAAAAAAAAAAGAAAAATTAAAATGTACGCATAAAAATAAGGTCAAATGTCATGTCAGTCCAGTTAGTGTGTGTGTGTGTGTGTGTGTGTGTGTGCATGCATGTGCACACACACACCTGCATAGCCCAAAGATTTTTACAGAATATTTATAGCAGCTTTATTTATATTAGCTTCAAACTGGAAGCAGTTCAGGTGTCCCCTAATAAGAGAATAAACTAAAAATTGGATAAATTTATACAATGGAGTTCTACTCAGTAAAAAGGAACAAATTATAGATTAAAGAGTGAAAGCATCTTATACAAATGTACATTATGTATGATTCTGTGTATATGAAGGTCTAGAATTGGCAGAATTTTTCAAAGGTGAGAAAAAAAACAACGGTGCTTGTTTCTGGGGTCTCTGGATACAGAATGGATGGAAAAATGAAGGAAGTTTGGGGTCCAGGGCCTTGGGGCTTACATCTTGAGAGTTTTGGAGGGTTACGTATCTGTGCACTTGTCGAAATTCAGTGAATAGTCACCCAAAGTTTCTGCATTTCATTATATATACGTTTAAACTTCAAAGAAAATGAACTTGCAAACAAATGCTAAATTCTAGCAAATGATATGCAAGATGAAGTATTTAGGGAAAATCTGCTATTGCCTGAAATTTACTTTGAATGCAACAGAAAATAAGATTGATAGATGGATGAATAGAAGAGTGGATCATCATGTTATTAAGTAAGCATAGTAAAATGTTTAAATATAGAAATTAGTTGATAATGAGTATATTGATGCTCACTGAAAAATTATTTTAACTTTTTCCTATTTGCAAATTTTCACAATTAAATACTGGAAAAAAGCTTATCTTTTTTGTTTGCTTTTACTTTACTATAGCACTGAACAAAATAGCTGGTACTTAGTGAGTGCCCAATCAAGTATTTGAAAGAAAGAAATAATAAATGGATACATCAATTAAGAATGGAAATTATGAACATGAAGCCCCAGTAAAATATTCAGTTGTCAAGGCTATTTTCATGGTGTTTTACTAATCATCTCCATGACCCCAACTAAAACTGGACTCTATTTTTCACTTCCTTCCCTGGACAAACGGTGCCGTCCTACCATTGCCAAACAGCTGACATAATTCCAAGAGAATCACATTCTTTCTTAACCACAGAGGATCAACAGGTCTTTTAGATGGCCTCTAGGATTGAGGAAGAAGGGAGGCAGATGAAGGAGTAACAGAAAGAGGTTATTGTTTTGGGGGCGCCTGGGTGGCTCAGTCGTTAAGCGGCTGCCTTCGGCTCAGGGTGTGATCCCAGCATTCTGGGATCGAGCCCCACATCAGGCTCCTCTGCTAGGATCCTGCCTCTTCCTCTCCCACTCCCCCTGCTTGTGTCCCCTCTCTTGCTGTCTGTCTCTCTCTGTCAAATAAATAAATAAAATCTTAAAAAAAAAAAAAAAAGAAAGAGGTTATTGTTTTGACCATATTTTCAGAAATGCTATAATCTTAGATGGATTTAGTAATTTGAAGTTTTTTATTGTTGTTTTAAAGTTTAATATTCCTTAGTTAATGGCTAGTCGTTCAGATTTGTCTCCTCTCTCTTCTTCTGTCCAAGATGGAGCATGGATTTAAGAAGGAGGGGTATAGTTACGAGATCTCATGGTGATAGGATGATGTGACTGTGGTAATCCAGTTTTGTGTAGGAAAAGCTGGTCTGGGAAGCTCCTTGAATTGCTGACTCTGATACAGTATTTGTCTTCTCTGAATATCCTGATTGCTAAAATCCATGTCTTTGTTGAATTGTGATCTTTTCTCCTACTTGGTCATCTTACCATCTTCCTTTGACTATGTCTATTAATTTCTTAGGGCAGCAAAAACAAATTACCATAAGCCTGGTAGCTTAAAGCAACAAGAATTTATTTATTCTCTCACAGATTTGGAGGCTAGAAGTCAGAACTCAAGGTGCTGGCGGGTTTGAGTGTTTTTAGAGCTCTGAGGCAAAAATTGTCCCTCTTTCCTAGCTTCTGGTGGTTGTCAGTAATCCTTGGCATTCCTTGGTTTTGTAGATGGATCACTCTAGTATGCCTCTCTGTTACATGGCTTTCTCCTCTGTATGTCTCTTTGTCTTTTCACATGGCTTCTTATAAAAACACCAGTCATTGGATTTAGGGCCCACCCTGATCTATTTATCTTAACTAATTACATGTGGAAACATCCAATTTCCAAATAAGGTCACATTCTAAAATTCAGAGTGGACATACATTTTTGGACACTGTTCAACCCACTACAAGATCTCAATGTGATTCTTGCTAGCTTTTTTTGAATCCCTGAAATCTGGTTTTAATTCTCAGACCTGGTATAGGGAACCTACCTTGTAGCCCTCAGGCTCAGGCCACTTTTCCCTGTGGAAGTAACCACATTTGACATACTCCTCAAATAGATTTGAGCTGATATTTGTGTCCCTCTCCATTAGAAATGCAGGATATTCTGTTCTTTATTCTTATAAATCGCAAATAATAAAGTGCTGTTAATGCAGGGACTATACTTTGCGAATCACTGCTCTAGACTTAGCTAGATATTGGATATTGGTCTGAAAAGATCTGGACATATTTCCCCATACCCCCTCTCAGATGGAAGGTCCAGGTTTTACGTTTTCTACCTTCTCTGCGTATGACCCCTTTTATCTTAGCATAACAAGCTTCATTGGCTAGCAGTTCTCAGAGGAAGTGATATCCTAACCATCCTATGGTAGAAAATATGGACTAGTGGCCTAGACTGGCTGTCAATATGTAAAATGGGAGATAAAGAAATTTATAGAATTCTTTCTTCTAGAGAAATCCTCTTCTAGAGAAATTGCTCTTCTAGAGAAATCGATTTAGTATTATTTTTAGTCCAGAAGCTGAATTTTAAGTTTCTTTTTATTTGCTTTCCAGTTATCTAAACAAACTAAATTTCTACACTATTAAAAGACAAGCTGAAGTACATTGAAATTTTAAAGAGTTTATATGAGTAAACATTAATTTGAATCTGGTGGTGCCAAGTTGAAAATATTAGGGGCTCTCCACCAGCAGGAGGTAAAGGAAAGGCTCCCCCCCCCCCGTTACCCCCTCCTTCCACCTCTTTCCCTCCAGTAACCCTCAGTTTGTTTCCTATGATTAAGAGTCTCTTATGGTTTTCTCCCTCTGTGGTTTCATCTTGTTTTATTTTTTCCTCTCTTCCCCTACGATCCTCTGTTTTGTTTCTTAAAATTCCACATATCAGTGAGATCATATGATAATTGTCTTTCTCTGACTGACTTATTTTGCTTAGCACAATACCCTCTAGTTCCACCCATGTCGTTGCAAATGGCAAGGTTTCATTTTTTTGTGGCTGTGTAATATTCCATTATATACGTATACCACATCTTTTTTATACATCTGCCGATGGACATCTGGGCTCTTTCCATAGTTTGATTATTATGGACATTGCTGCTATAAACATCGGGGTACAGGTTTCGGATCGCCACATTTGTATCTTTAGGGTAAATACCCAGTAGTGCAATGCTGGTCCTAGGGTAGTGCTATTTTCAAATTTTTGAGGAACCTCCATACTATTTTCCAGAGTGGCTGCACCAACCTGCATTCCCACCAACAGTGTAGGAGGGTTCCCCTTTCTCTGCATCATTGCCAACATCTGTTGTTTCTTGACTTGTTAATTTTAGCCATTCTGACTGGTGTGAGGTGGTATCACATTGTGGTTTTGATTTGTATTTCTGGGATGCTGAGTAATGTTGAGCATTTTTCCATGTGTCTCTTGGCCGTTTGGATGTCTTTGCAGAAATGTCTGTTCATGTCTTCTGCCCGTTTCTTGATTAGATTATTTGTTCTTTGGGTGTTGAGTTTGAAAAATTCTTTCTAGATTTTGGATATTAGCCCTTTATTTGATATGTCGTTTGCAAATATCTTCTCCCATTCTGTGGGTTGTCTTTTGGTTTTGTTGACTGTTTCCTTTGCTGTGCAGAATCTTTTTATCTTTATGAAGTCCCAATAGTTCATTTTTTGCCTTTGTTTCCCTTACCTTTGGAGACATGTCTAGCAAGAAGGTGCTGTGGCTGAGGTCGAAGAGGTTGCTGCCTGTATTCTCCTCTAGAATTTTGATGGATTCCTCTCTCACATTTGGGTCTTTCATCCATTTTGAGTCTATTTTTGCTTATGGTGTAAGGAAATGGTTCAGTTTCATTTTTCTGCATGTGGCTGCCCAATTTTCCCAACACTGTTGAAGAGACTGTCTTTTTTCCATTGGATATTCTTTCCTACTTTGTCAAAGATTAGTTGATCATACAGTTGAGGGCCATTTCTGGGTTTTCTATTTTGTTCCATTGACCTGTGTGTCTGTTTTTGTGCCAATACCATGCTGTCTTGATGATTACAGCTTTGTAATAGAGCTTGAAGTCTGAAACTGTGATGCCACCAGTTTTGCCTTTCTTTTTCAACCTAAGGAAAAGGATTTTGTAGAGCAGACCCTGAAGCAAAGCAAGGAAATTATTTGACTGGCTGTAGCTTAAGTGATTGTCTTATTTGGGAAAGCCTAGTTAGCTGTTTGTGATTGCTTATTCTTAAGTTTTGATTTCTTAACCTTAAGGCATTTATGATAATTGACCTTGGTTTAGATTTTTGTTTGCTTATATAGGCTACCAGGGTATTAGAGCCACCTCAATTTAATGGCCTCCTTGTTTAATTACTTTAGTAGCACCTACCCACAAACCAGGGGCAAGTGGAAACCTGAGGCCAGCCTGTTCATGCACATGACAATGCAGAAGGAAAAGTGATTGATAAAAACAAAATGCCATACCTATCACAGATATTCACATTTTTGATTTTTAAATAAATACTTACCAATACCTAATGATAATCTAGGCCATATGTGTGTGATATTTCACATATACTAATTATTTTAATAACATACAACAGATGGCTGTATCCTACTATCGCATATTGTTTTTCAGTACTCCCTAGTTGTCACAGCATTTTTCTTGAATTTTTCTCATTTGCAATTCATAACTTCAAGAATTATAGCACTTATTTTTAGCTGCAAGCATTGAGGCTCAGAGAGGCATAAGGTCATAGAATTATTACAAGGAGAAATCAGAAAAATCTCAGCTTTTATGAAATCTAATTTAGTGCTCTTTACATCTATCCCTAGGGAAAGATTATGTAATTCTGCTTTTAAAAATAGTATTATTTTAGGCATCTCATAGAATTTCTTAGCCTGAGGTTTGTAATGTGTATCTCAAGCAAAAAGTAGAGGAAGAGAATTGTCTGTCTGCTCCATAGAATTATTAAAAGAATTAAGTAACAATTACTTGAAAGATTTAAAAAACTTTTTTTTTAAAGATTTTATTTATTTATTTGGCAGAGAGAGGGACAGCCAGAGAGAGAGGGAACACAAACAGGGGGAGTGGGAGAGGAAGAAGCAGGCTCCCAGCGGAGGAGCCTGATGTGGGGCTCAATCCCAGAACACTGGGATCATGCCCTGAGCCGAAGGCAGACGCCCAATGACTAAAAAACTTAAAATGAAATAAAGTTATTTTGTTTTAGGTTTACAGGTATTTTTTATAGTATTAGCTGACTACCCTAATATTCATTTTTTCCTTATTTCATAAAAATAAAACTCTGTTTTTTTAGCTGTTTAAAAATAAATACAGAAAGATTAATAAAATAAGAATGTCAGCAATTTGTAACCTCTGACAAAATAGTAAACCTAGGCAATAATCTTCAATGGCTTCCAAAGCTTTATGTTGAAGATTGCCAGAAAAATTTATATTGGAAGAAAGAGACTGACAACACCTGAATTCTTTCCAAAAATTGAACCTGAATTTTATCTATGTAAAAGTGTACAGAAAATATGGAACATAGAAAGCCAGAACCTTGGGTTTTTTTGCCATTTGAAAATCTAAAATATGGGAAATTCTCCAAAACAAATTACCCAGTTCCTTTAACAAAGTGTTTTTTCCCCCAATTTTTTTAAGAGAGGTAGAACCTACAGATTAAAATTAATAAGCATGTTAATCACATGCAAAATGTGGGCCTTGTTTTGATTATGAATTGAACAAATCAACTGTAAAAATATAAATTCAGGGAAATTTGAACAGTGACCAAATATTTGATAATGTTAGTCATTATTGTTAACTTTTATTTTAGTTGTAATATCTATTATATTTATGTTTAAAGAAAAGTATTTTTATCTTTTAGAGATATGTACTAAAGCATTTACAGATTCGAAGTTATAATGTGTGCTTGTGCTTTAAATCTATATGTGGGGAAGGACTGGTTGGTATATATAGAATAAAATATGGTAGACCATAAGTTATTAATTGTTTAAGCTCAGTAATAGATACATATCCATTTCTTTCTTTATTATATATTTGAAATTTTCCTTATTGAAAATTAAAACTCAAAAAAATAAAGAAAAACCAATCTGTTTGAATTTTTAAGCCCACCTTTATTTTATTTTTTATTATTGTTTTTAAAGAGTTATTTATTTGAGAGAGAGAGAGAGCTCACATGAGCAGGGGGAGGGGCAAAGGGAGAGGGAGAGAGAGAACCCCAAGTAGACTCCTTGCTGAATGAGTAGCCTGACAAGCAGTGCTGGATCTCAGGACCCTGAGATCTTGACCTGAGTGGAAATCAAGAGTTGGATGCTTAACCAGTTGAGCCACCCAGGTGCCCCAAGCCTATTTTTAATTAATTCATGGGTTGAATAATTTTATCTAAATGAAAAGGAAAACATTAATGTAAAAACATGTGGGATTTTATTATATTAGGAAATGTGATAGCCATATATGTTTACAATAAATAAAAGACCAAAATTTATTTAACTAAAATTCCAATTGAATTAGTTAAGAAAGTAATAAAAGAATAAACTCAAATGATGTAGAAAATAGAGTAAATACAAAAAAATTTAAGGAAATGGAAAACGATGCAGGGATATCAAGAGTATATAGATACAAACTTTCAGTAGGTGATTACAATTTCTTGGCAAATTAGGAATACAAGGGCATTTCTTTAATTTGATAAAGTGAATCTACCAAAAACCTACAGCAAAAGTATTAATCTTAATATGAAAACATAAGTGATCCCTTTAAAATCAAGAACTAGGTGAGCATACTTAATATCACTGTTTCCAGGCAATATTGATCTGGAAGGTCATAGCTATGTCAGTAATAAAGAAAAATAAATCAAAGAAATAAGTATTTGAAAGGAAGAAACTATACTCTCATTATTCACAGATAATATGCTTATTTAAAAAGAAAACCCAAAATTGTATACAGAAGAAATACTTGAGTTAATAATTGATTTTAGAAAGGTGTGGAAGAAATGTGCTTACTGAAATTCATTCGCGTTTAACTGTGGGGTTTACAGGTTTGTGTAGTGATTCAGAGGTCAGAGTGAAGTTTCCTAGCTTTTCTCACACTGTATGAGGTCAGGCATTGAAGGTGAACTTCACTGACCCTGAAGGCAGCGCTCACCATCTAATCTTTAAGAGAGGAGGTGTCAACATTGACTGCTTGTTAGAATCACTTGGGAGCTCTCAAGATTTCTGGTGCCTAGGTTTCACCTCCCAAAATTCTGATTTAATTGGTCTGTGTTATACTCTGAGCAACAGGATTTTAAAAGCTCTCAATTGATTTTATCATGCAGTTTAATTGAAATCTGCTTTGAGAAGAAAGTGGAAAGTAAACAATTTCAGTACCTCTCTTCTAACCTCAGGACTTCTGCCCAAGATTCTTGGCTTGTAGTGCTTATCTTCATATTGTGCACCAAGGATTTCATGTGAAATGACTCAATTTATCTGAGTTGGACCAGGACTTCAGCTTAGTTTGGGGCATATCCGAACTAAAGTGTTGAAGTTTATTTGTTCTTTGTGCAGCATTTACCCCAATCCCCTGATAATTAAGGTTGTTTATTAAAAATACATATTTCTAGATGATTTTCAGACTCTGAAGGATGGAGGGGTTTGGGAAGATGCATTTCAAATGAGAGCCCCAAATTCTTCTTATAATCAAGTAAGTTAAAGAAAAATGCCTCATAAATGAAGCCATTAACACTATTAAATTTTAGTTTATACTTTACCATCTTATTTATCTATTTTATTGATAAAACAAGTAAAGCTTTGTTTTCTACCAGGAAAGATACTTACCTTTAGTTACTTCAAGAGGTACATAAGGACATAGAGGCATCCTTGTCCTTGTGATGTCCTCCAAAGAGAGGACAGTCTTGAACTCATGACAGGTTTTGCTTCCCCAGGACAAAAAAAGACATGACATCACCATCATGGATCTAGATAAACAAAGGCTTTTAAATAGTAAGTTTTGTAAAGATTATTATATTCAAGCAAAATGCCCCAAATGTTTATTTCAATGGCCCGTAAACAATATTCCAGTATGAATTATAACCTTAGCAACAGGAAGTATCAGACAATGGTGACCTACTTTAAACATTTTATTTTAAGAAAGCCTAAAGTTGGCTGGCTTTAACTACAGGAGAAAAGAAAACCAGCTAATTGCTGTTAGAGCAAGTGATCATTCTGATTCCTGATAGAGATTTCAATTACATTAAACTGTTTTCGATCTGTACAGTTGGTAGGGAATTATTAGAATAGTATTATGAAATTCACTAATATATGTGCAAATATATGTAAGGACATATTTCAAAGCATTGGATTTGAATGAGAGTGCTTCATTTTAATTGGGTTTTGTGATACCTTATATGCTAGAGAAATGTCTGTATGAATGTTTCAGCTAACATGTAAATCTCATATTGTGTGAAAACACCTGACTATTTTTAAAGCACCAGATAACTTGGACTAAAAATATGTAAGTTTCAGTTATAAGAAATTATAGTAGTTTGGGTGTACATAGGTCTTGAATAGTGCAATATCTCTGGTCTCTGAAATAAGTTATATGTCACAAAAAAGATGCTTTGAATAGGGTGAAAATATCACCCTAGTTGTTGAAGACTAATATTGCTTTTCCAGAGCTAAATATCTCTTTATTAAGTAATGTAAGAACCATTCATTCTGATAAAATGGTTCTTTAGGATGCAATCTGAAATAAGTCTAATTCTTCCATGCATGAAACTCTTTAATGACTTTAGGAGGAATTACAAGCATTGGGCAAGAGGGAAATTTAGGTGGAAAGACTCATTTTTTTCCTCTAAGTGAAATATATTGTGAAGATACTGAAAATGTTTGCATAACTCCGTTAAACTGTCTCTTTCAAAGAAACGGCTATAAATTAATCAGAAGGAAAGGCATATTTTCCAACCTATTAAATAGGTGTTTTTAATATTGGAAAAGAAGTTGGTGCGCTGAAATAAACAAACAAAAATGAAACCAAGAGAAATAGAGGGTGTTATGGATTTTTATCTTTGATGGCAGTGCTTTTAAGTTTTCTGATTTTTTTATTGCTTAGTATAATTGGCTAACTGATTTTGCAAGGTAAAATGAAATGTAAATATGCATGTCTTGATTAAGTTGGGAAATTTCTCCAATTACCTTTCCTATGAAATTTGTAATTTTAGTGTGTATATATGCATAAATGTATGTGTATATGTATGGCTGTATGATATATATGAATATATATGTTTTTAGAAGGCTGAAGCTGAAATTTAAAAAATACATATAATTTGAAAAATCAAGAACAAGAAGCTTCTCAATGACTATTTGCCCCTAAATTTACATTGATTAACTTTATGTAGAGTATTCCATTCATTCACATTATGAACTTGCTGTGTTAATTAAAAGAAAAATGTGTATATCGATTTCTTGGAATGCACATGTGTCATTGCTGCTTTCAGGGAAAATATATGGCAGTACCATTAGAAAAATCAAATAAACTTCAAAGACCCTTTTATTAGTAACGGTATCTTTAAATTGGGTGGTTTGAAGGTACATTCACTTCTTAGAATAAGAGGAGATAATTTATTGTACTACAGGAGTATGTAATGCCCTGTTGGCTTCAGTTTGTATCTTACCCTACAATTTTAAATACATAGTAGACAATGTTAATTTGTGAAATAAGAATGGAGGAGAAAAGGTGACTGCAAAATATTAAGCTTCATGTAATAGTGATTGGTTGTTTGTCATAAGAATGAGATAACAATGTGGGCAAAACACAAAGTAGGCCGTCAGTAAAGGCTAGCTGTATTGGTTTAATTCCCAATCCCAGATTTAGCCAACTTCTGGTTTCCACGTATATGTTTGTCAAAACAAGAACCCTGTGAAACTCTGCAGCTAGATCCATTCAAACCTCTTGCTACAAGTAAACAGGAAAAAAAAAAAAAGTACACCATACTATTGGTAGCTGGGTTACCATTTATGGACTAAAAATGGCATTTGTTCCCAGAAATAAGAAATGAATTGATAGGGGGGCACCTGGGTGGCTCAGTTGGTTAAACATCCACCTTCAGCTCAGCTCATGATCCTAAGGCCCTGGGATGAGCCCTGTGTCCAGCTCCCTTCTCAGTGGGGAGTCTGCTTCTCCTTCTCCCTCCTCCTTCTCCCCCTGTCTAATAAATAAATCTAATAATCTAATAATCTCCCCCCTCTAATAAATAAATAAATAATGTGAGGAGAAATATAAAAAAATGAGAAATAATGACAGCATACTTGATATGATAACAGATGCAAAATAGGGAGTGGTTAAGATAAAATGTACTCATTTATTAAAAAAGAAGATAAAGCACAATCAACAGTGTATTCATTTCAAGGAATAGATACTTATTTTGACTTTAAAGGAACAAATTCAGAATATAAGTTTCTCTGGATATATCATTTGAAGCTATTTTAGTGAGATCAATATGAATTGCTAAAATAATTTTGACACCATGGGCTGATGAGTTCAGTTGGATGACAAATATTACATTTGATAATACATCTACTTTGCTTAGTAGGTATTATGTTATTGATGTAGTGGTCAAAGGTTACTAATTCTTCTGAAGTTCGAGAAAGAGACAAGATAACAGAACAGCTTGAAGTACTTGGCACAAGAAGGGTAGCATCTGAGTATCTTGATATTACAGTATAACCAGTGATCCTCAGAACATTTCTTTCTGTAATCTTTGTATCAGGAATAATCTTAAGTAATGGAATTTAAAGGCAGTGTTTTCTTTGTATACTTCCAGCAAAATAAATTTTCACGGATGTCCTGAACTAGTGCATGGGAACTTTTTTTTGTTTGGTTAAACATCTGATTTCAATCACCAAAGTCTGTTGCTTTACTTTTATGCCCAACAAAGAGACGGTTTCTTCTATCAGAAGCGTTTATTGATGTGCTTTTTCGCAATCATTTTTATTTCCAAATTTCAGAAACTTTTTTATTATATTCTAACAATTATACTAAAATCATTAACTAGTATTGTTCTTTTAAATGAAAATTTATTTTTAATTCAAGAAATTATCATGCTATATTGAAAGCATTAAAAAAACACTAAAAAATGGAGAATGAAAGAGCAGTATAAACCTAAGGATCCTGTCACAGTAATATCCGTAAATGAAGAAATGAACTGAAGCTCAAAGAAAAAAATACTTTCCTCAATTAAAAAGTCTTTCATGTTATATTTAAAATGGACAACTAGGAACATGTTGATCCACTGATTTGAAATAAGGCTGAAGATAAAAAGTTCCACTTCTATTGTTTTTGTCTTCTAAAAACAAGAGAATGTATCTTCAAACCTGGAAATATATTACAAAGAATTCAAAGAGCAAACTGCTTCTTGAACGGTGAAGAGCCATAGGGAAGAGCACTGTTGCTTTTAAAAATTAATTTACATTTGAGGCTTGTTCAATTTATATTACACAGTACTGGAGTAATTTATAGATATTGCTCAGTCACTGTTGAACATCTTTGAGAAATCATGAAGGAAAAGAGGTTCTAAAATATAGAGAATTCCATTATCTTAATTTTTAAATAACATTATGAATTGGATTTTCTAAAGTTATAGAGAAGTGAACTTGCTGTAAACTCTTCCCTTTTTTTTATTATAAGACTCTTGTAGTTTGGATTATGCAGTGTGTTCTGCTTATGCATTCTCTTCAGAATATTTTTGCTGTATTCCAGGCACACCACAATATTTTTGTTTCTTAAAATGAAATACACATTCACTCACATTGTCATGCTTATTCTGTAAGGTACTTATTAAGGAGTAACTTGCATAGAAGATACAAATAAATTGTGTAACAATCAATTTTTAAAATTCCTCTTAGTCATGGTAAGCACACCTGAACAATAGACAAAGTTCTCATCTCTATAGAAGTATCTCTTTTCACTTTCTTTTCTCCCCAAAGAATCACCGCTATGGCAACTTCTAAAATCAAAGAGTAGTTTCAGGTACTTTTGAACTTCATATGTATGCATTATGGTCTCTTTTGTGCATGGCATTTATTATTTCAACATTTCAGTTATGAGGGTCATCCATATTGATGTAGAAGTTTGTAGTTTTACATTTTTCTTGCTGTATCACATTCCAGTATGTGAATATATCACCATTATATCACCATTTATATATCCATTTACAGTTGTTGGACAGTTTGGAAGTTTAAATTTTGGCACTATTATGTGTAGTTCTGCTATAAAAATTCTAATGTATCACTATGTATCTGCTGCATTGTATATGTATTTCAGTTGGCTATACATGAGGAAATGGAATTACTGGGTAATAAAGTATATGTATTACATTCTATTAGATATTGCCAATCAAATTACCAAGTAGTTGTATCCTCACTAGTGGTATATGAGAGTTTCAATAGCTCTAATCCTTTATAGCACTTTGGTATATTAGGTGATTTTTTTTTTTTTTTTAAGTTTAGGCATTTTTTTTTTTTTTTTGAGGGGAGCTTATGTATGGCATTTCATTGTAGCTTTATGTTTTTCTCCTCTGAAATCTAATGAAGGTGGGCAATTTTTCATTATTTATTGTCCATTTAGATATACATTATTATAAAGATCCTGTGCAAATCCATTGTTCATATTTCTAATGGATTTTATACTTTTTTCCTATTGATTCATTTAAATTCTTTATATATCTTGCATTTAACCCATAGAAAAATTTGGGAAGAGTTATCTATAATATTGAATCTTTTATTTCATGAACATTGTATAAATCCTCTATGTATTAGGATTATTTAAATTTTCTCAACATTGATTTGAAGTATTCAGTGTAGAAGTTCATTAGTTTTATTCCTGTGTATTTGATGTTCTTGATGCTACTGAAATGGTAGTTTTATGAATTTCATGTTGTATTTGTTGCTGGAGCATAGGAATTCTTTTTACATATTTACCTTGTATGCTAACTTTGTATGCAGAGATTTTGCTTAATTTTACTCAGTGATTCTAATAGTTTTTCTACAGATTCCTTTGGATTTTCTAATAGAGCGTTTTATACAACCACTGCCAGTTTTATTACTTCTTTGCCAGTCTTATGCTATTTCCATTTCTCACCTCATTGAATGTATTAAAAACTCCAGTACAATGTTATGTCTAATTAAGAGAATATCCTTATCTCATTCTCAAAATCAAGAGGAAATTTTTTATTTCACAATTAGGTGTGATGTTTAGGCTTTTTTTAAAAAAATTACTTATTTCATAGAGAGAGAGAAAACACAAGCAGGGGGAGCAGCAGAAAGGGAGAAGCAGGCTCCCTGCTGAGCAGGGATCCCAGTGTGGGGCTCAGTTCCAGGATACTGGGATCATGACCTGAGCCGAAGGCGGATGCTTAACCATCTAAGCCACCCAGGTGCCCCTACTGTAGGCTTTTTGTAGTAATTTCCCATTTTTAGTTTGCTAAGAATTTTTTTTTAGAATGCTAATTGAATTTTATCTTATCTTTCCTGGATCCCTAGATATGAGCTTTTTCTTTTTCTTTTTGTTAATGTTCTAAGTTAGATTGATTTTTAACAGCTCTACTGAGATTTATTTCATAGACAAGTGCACAATAAATTGGTCTTCAGTATATTCAGAGTTGTGCGGTTATTACCACAAACAATTTTACAGCATTTCCATTACCCCATAAAAAAACCCTGTGTGCATTAGCAATCCCTCTTCGTTTTCCTGCCCCACACAACCCTGCGTGCCCTACGCTTACACCACCATTAAAATAATTTCTGTCTCTAGAGATATGCTTATTTTGGGGCTTTCATGTAAAGAGGATCATATACATATTGTATGTGACTAGAGTTTTTCCTTTAATGCTGTGTTTTTAAGGCTGATCCATGTTGTAGCATGTATCAGTACTTCATTTTTAGTGCCAAGTAATACCCCACTCTGTGGATGTATCACGTTGTTTACCCAGCAGTGGTGGACATTTGCCTTGTGTCCACTTTTTGACTATTATGAAATACTGTTAGGAATATTTGTGTACAGTCTTCATGTGAAAGTGTATTTTCATTCCTTTTGGGTATATATCTAGGAATTTTTTTTTTCTTCTTCTTCTTTTTTTTTTCTTGGTAGGCTCCATGCCTACTTCGGCTTGAACTCACGACCGTGAGATCAAGACCTGAGATGAGATCAAGAGTCAGATGCTTAACCAACTAAGCCACCCAGGCACCCAGAAGTGCTTGGTTTTATGGTACTTGTATGTTTAATATTTTGGGAACTGCTAAACTGTTCTCCAGGGTGACTGCGTCATATTAAATTCCTCCAGTGGATGGATAAAGGGGTCTCCACATCCTTGCCAGAGCTTGATATTATCTGTCATTTTTGTTATAGCCATCCTAGTAGGTATCCTAGTAGGTAATGGGAAGTGGTATCTCACTGTGGTTTTTGAGTTGTATTTTCCCCCTATTAATGATGCTGGGCTTCTTTTCATGTGCTTACTGTGATTTTTGTATCTTCTTTGGATAAATGTCCATTGGATCATTTATATACTTTTTTTAAAAGATTTTATTTATTCATTTGACAAAGAGACAGCCAGAGAGAGAGGGAACACAAGCAGGGGAGTGGGCGAGGAAGAAGCGGGCTCCAGCAGAGCAGGGAGCCCGATGCGGAGCTCCATCCCAGGACCCTGGGATCACACCCTGAACCGAAGACAGAAGCTTAACAACTGAGCCACCAGGTGCTCCCATTTATACACTTTTTAATTGGGTTTTTGTCTTTTTTTGTTCTTGTTATCAGGGTCCTTTATTTATTCTGGATATAATCCTTTAACAGATATGTGATTTGAGGGTATTTTCTGCCATTCCGTGGGTTGTATTTTCAGTTTATAGTGTCCTTTGACAAAGTTTTTAATTTTGATAAGCCCAATTTGTTTAGTTTTCCTTTGGTTACTGGAAGGTTTTGTGTCATATCTAAGAAGGCTTTGCCTAACTTAAGAATGTGAAGATATACTCCTGCCATATTGTCTCTGCTGAAGGATGCTCCATTTGTACTTTTCATTTCTTTGCTCAAATTTATTTCTAATTCCTGTCAACCTAAAAACAAGAAACTAGTTCAAGAAGCAAAACATTTATTTGGCATAAAAAATTACAATTCCGGATACACAGGTTTAAGTAGAAACCCAAGTGATGTCCTAATTATAGGAGGTGCACTCAAGTTTTTTTATGGAAAAAAAAAAGATTAGGTATGTTTCTAAGAAGAGTTCGTTGGGGATGACAATCAGGGCTAGAGTTGTACTTCATTCATTGGTCAGGTGAAGTGATCATTAGGCAAAAGTTTACTTTTATCAGTCTTTTCGAAGAAGATTTTTTTCATTCTTGCCAGTGTCTTGGAATATTGGTGGTTTGGCTCAGTTCAAAGTTTAGAAAACAGGACATGCAAGGCAGTTACTCTAAAATGCCTATTCCAGCTCTGTTTTTTTAAAATGACTCTACTTATGCCATCTTTGTCATTCTTTTGTTTTGGTATTATTGTAAATGGAATTTTACTAATTTCATTTTCAGATTGTTCCTTGCTAATGCATAGGATTTTGATTGATATTTGTGTATTGATTTCTCATCCTGCAACTTTGCTGAACCCATTTATTAGCTCTAATAATTTTTTGTGAATATGATTTTCTATATAAAACATTATATTCTTCTACAAATGGAGATAGTTTTACTTTTTCCTTTCTAATAAGTGAAGGGAAAATTTTTCTCCATCCTCAAGGTCTTCCAGCTGGACTAAGAATTAAATACACATGAGACATTAACAGTAGAAAAATCCAAAATTTTATTATATGTGCATGGAGATCTGATTATGAAGTTGAGACCTATAGAAATGACCAAGGCAGGCAGTTTTTATTCTTTTTAGACAGAGACAATAAATCTGTGAAGAATTGACAGGACAAAGAAACGTTAATTTGGGGAGCTTCAGTTAGTAAGAAATTCTAAACAGAATTTGGGCTGTGCTAGTAAGTTAGTAAAAAGTAACAAGGATTGTTTGTATAGACTTCCTGGTTCTGAATTTTTTATCTGTGGTGATAAGGGTGTCTCTTTACCTCCTGGTTTGGAGAAGGTACCTTTCACAAGGGGGAATTTATTTGCTGCTTTCAGTGTGGTAGAGGAGAGTTTGAGTGTCTTTCTTGTATAGGCTGTCTCTTAGGTACCTTTATTTAAACTAATCAGTATGCCAGAGTGGCACATTTTGGGGCAGCCAGCCCTTGGCCCCCTGCATATGCATACTTGTTATTTATTTTTCTTTTCTAATTTCCTTGACTAGAACCTCCAGAAAGTTTTTTTTGTTTTAAAGATTTTGTTTATTTTAGAGAGAAAGAGAGAACACGTGCTACTTTGCACACTCCAGCAGGGGAGGGACAGCGGAAGAGGTAGAGGGAGAGAGAGAAGCAGACACCTCCCCACTGAGCAGAGAGCATGATGTGGGGCTCAGTCCCAGGACCCTGGGATCATGACCTCAGCCAAAGGCAGACACTTAACCACTGGAGCCACACAGGCGCCCCCTCCAGAAAGTTTTGATTAGAAGTGGCAGAATAGACATTCTTGTCCTGTTCCTGTTTTAGGGGAAAAATAATTCATTCTTTCACCATTAAGGAAGATGTTAGCTGCAGGTTTTCTATACATGCCCTTTATCAGGTTGAGGAAGTTCTCTTCGTAGTTTGTTATGTATTTTTATTGTGAAAGGTGGTAGGATTTTGTCAGATGCTTTTTCTACATCTTTTGAGATGATCATTTGTCTTTTTTCCTTTAGTCTATTAGTAATGATGTATTATATTGATTACTATATGTTGAAGTCATGTTGCATTCCTGGCATAAATCCCACTTGATAATGGTATATAATCCTTATATGCTGCTGGGTTAAATTTGCCGGTAATTTTGAGGATATGTGCATCTATATTCATATGAGATATTGGCTGTAGTTTTTTGTGGTATCTTTGTCTGGGTTTGATGCCAGGATAATATTGACCTTAAAGAATAAGGTAGGAAATATTTCTTTTCCTCTTCCATGGCACCATACAGTACATCCCTAGTTTTTGATGTAAAGTTCCATGATTCATTACTTGCGTATAACACCCAGTGCACCATGCAATACGTGCCCTCCTTAATACCCTTCACCAGCCTATCCCATTCCCCACCCCCCTCCCTTCTGAAGCCCTCAGTCTGTTTCCCAGAGTCCATAGTCTGTCATGGTTCATTCCCCCTTCTATTTACCTCCCCTTCATTCTTCCCTTCCTTCTCCTACCGATCTTCCTACTTCTTATGTTCCATAAATGAGTGAAACCATATGATAATTGTCTTTCTCTGCTTGACGTATTTCACTTAGCATTATCTCCTCCAGCCTCGTCCATGTTGCAGCAAATGTTGAGAAATTGTTCTTTTTGATGGCTGAGTAATATTCCACTGTATATATGGACCACATCTTCTTTATCCAGTCATCTGTTGAAGGGCATCTCGGCTCCTTCCACAATTTAGCTATTGTGGACAGAGCTGCTATGAACATTGGGGTGCATATGGCCCTTCTCTTCACTACGTCTGTATCTTTGGGGTAAATACCCAGTGGTACAATTGCTGGATCATAGGGTAGCTCAATTTTTAACTTTTTAAGGGACCTCCACACTGTTTTCCAAAGTGGCTGTAACAACTTGCATTCCTACCAACAGTGTAAGAGGGATCCCCTTTCTCCACATCCTCTCCAACATTTGTTGTTTCCTGCCTTGTCAATTTTTGCCATTCTAACTGGCGTAAGGTGGTATCTTAGTGTGGTTTTGATTTGAATTTCCCTGATGGCTAATGATTTTGAGCATTTTTTCATGTGTCTGTTAGCCATTTGTATGTCATCATTGGAAAAGTGTCTGTTCATATCTTCTGCCCATTTTACGATTTGTTTATTTGTTTCTCGTGTATTGAGTTTGAGAAGTTCTTTGTAGATCTTGGATACCAGTCTTTTATCTGTAGTGTCATTTGCAAATATCTTCTCCCATTCCGTGGGCTGCCATGGATTTTTATAGTATGCATAATGCAGCTAAGTATTCAGCAAAATATTCATGGGCCTTCTCTTCAGATTTCCTATAGGTTCCTTTCTCTTCAGGTATCTGCCATAAAAATTTCACCTCCCAGAATCTTCCTAAAACTCTAATCTCTGCCTCCCTAACTCATTGTGAACCCCCCATGTTGTACTTGGAATCTCATCTGTGCTTCATAGTTCAGACTGCCACCACGCAGAAAACCAAAGTAATTATAATGTTCTTCTTATTTATTTTCCTTGGAGGAGCTCAGCACTACCCTTCATGTTGTCCAGTGTCAGAAAACAGTTGTTTCATATATTTTGTCCTGTTTCCAGTTGCTTCTTCATGTCTAGAAGCTAGTGTTTTATCAACTACACTTTATTCTAGGAATAAATAAATGATTCATTACCATAAAGGAAGAGAAATGAATAGCAATAATACTAAAAATTATTGGTTTGAAAAAAATATGAGTCTAGATTGAGAATGAAGGGATGAATCAGTATGAACTTAGAAAGCAAAAGAGATAAATATACTAAACCCAAGTTTATATAAGAAAATCACTGGGCATGAGAATTCTAAATAGGATTTATACCAGTAGGTTACATTTCAACATAAAAAAGAAGGATTTTAGAGGTGAGGTATGTATAAGGAATTAAGGACATCACAGTTGTGATGGGAAGTATTACAGAAATGAACTATTCTGAAACTTGAGGGGATTTGAAGTATATATCTATGGTTAGATTGAAAAAAATGTTTTGTGACGGTTTTATTTTTTATAGCTTTCAGAGGATAAAGGACTTTATCCAATTAACTTTGCAATTATGTGAGAGTGAAGATAGAGGCCATCTACTTGAAGTCATAGAAACTGCTCAAATTGTTCAGTTAACTATAGTGAAGAAAACTGCACTAGTTTTATAAGTTCCTCATCTCTAGGAATTTCAAAAAATTAAAACATACTTTGTGTTTTCCAAGATACCAAACTGAAAGCAACTTATGCTTATTGTCATCTATTTACTAGCTCATTAAATTAAATAATAAGAGAACAAAACTAACATATATATACTATCTAAAAATGATGAGAACACATTTTTCAACCTATTTAATAAGTACATATTTTCTGTTAATTTGTTAATTTGTCAAATATTTGTTTTAAGTGTTCTAAGAACTATTCCAGACATTCAGAATTTGGAAATGAATAAGAGAAGTCATGGGCTAATCCTCTGTAAGCTTATATTCCAGTGGTAAATGTGAAAGAAAAGTAATAATTTACTACAATAGTTTCACGTTGCATTAAGAACTACAAAAACAACAGGTCAATGTGCTAGAACATTACCGAGATACAGGGAATAGCTCCTATAGCCAAATTTCTTAGAGAAAACTTCTCTGAGAAGTTGATATTTGAACTGTCACTGAAGGAAATAACCAAGATCTCAGGAAAAAATATCCACGTAAAGAGAAGAACATTTGGAAAAGTCCAGAGATGGAACCAAGTTGATGTATTTTGAGTTCAGAGGTTAGAAATAAGGCCATCCTAGCTGGTGTATTAAGTATTAGAGGAGAGAGTGATTAGAGATGAGGAGAAGGGACAGGCAGAAAAGGTAGGTATGTGCAAATAATATAAACAGATCATACTTGACAATAAACACTGGAAAAAATCTCTGATTAATGATATCTCTCAAAGAACTGTGTTGAGAATTTTGAAGGTGATTCAGTACTTTCCAGAGAAGAATGCCATGGTCATTTAGAAATATCTCTACACATCTGGTGTGTGTTATTGATTGTATATAAAGATCACATATATAAACAAACTCATGTATATAAACATCTTTCATATACATCTATGTACATACACACATGTGTATATACATATGTATATATGTGTTATTGATTGCATTATTATAAAGATCACATATATAAACAAACTCAGCTATATAGATGTCTTTCATATGTATACATACACATTATATACACACATATATTTGTATATATAGTGTATCTTTTTTATCTACCTATCCATTCCAGGTATATAATAAATTTCATTGAGGTAGTTTGCAATTGTATTGGTCACAGTGAAATGTAAATTTGTCAGTCTCTAATGAATTGCATCATATATAATGTGTGACTGCATTATGGTGTGTCTACCATACAGACTTTGGAATCAGACAAAACTAAGTTTGAAACTGGGATCTATTAATTAAAAGCTGAATGATGGAACTAGTATACTCTGTTTTGAGTTTTAATATCTTCATCTATAAAAAGGAGGCAGTCATACCTCATTTGCAAATTTATTTTAAGAATGTTAAATAATGTTTGTAAATATGTAGTACTAGGTTCAAAAATGGCCACTAGTGTTATTTTAAAGCTCTGTAGGATAATTAAGTGTGTGAGTGTGTGTGTGTGTGTGTGTGTGTGTGTGTGTAAAATTAATGTTCCCATCTAAGTTTGTGCTGTGGAATGAAAATTTTGGAAACAGAGTAAATAATCTTTATTCTCCAAAATAATCTACATTACTGTGATTGGCTTTAAATGTATTACAGATAATGTCCCTTGGTGGTTTTTATATTAGTTGGCAAAAGAGCAAAATATATACAATTTATGTTATACTCAAGAGGCAAAGTCAATTTTTAAAGCTAGTCTTTCAATTAATAATTATGTTTTTTGTTGTTGTTGTTTTTCATCTTTCATCTTGAGAGGACATACTAAATGATGTGTTAGATTCAAAAAGAACCTTTACACTTTCTTTTTAAAATATATACATTTTTTGCATTCTGCTTATGATTTTGATGAAATGCCAGGCACCTTTTTGCAAGAAGTCTATGGCATTTATAGACTTAAATTTCTTTTTAGCTTTCAAGTACTGTAAATGGCATAAAGGCTTGATCACCATTTTAATAATAAATAATTGGAAAGCATCATAATTTTCCAAATTGATTGTTTTAAATAAATCACTTGCTAATTCTGATATTTAAATTATTTGGTATTTTGCAGATGGAAATTGCAGGTTTCTTTTTCATCCCTAGTTATTCTAATAATTAAGTTGTTCAGTCTTTTCTCTTCTAGAGTCAAGTTGGCAAAGTTCATTAAGTGTAGGAGTTTTCAGATATGCCATGTGGGTGTATTAAGATTTCAGACTTTTTCATGGTTTTTAGAAAGTTTGATTTATCTTTGCCTGCTAAATTATGTATTATTTTATAATATGAATTTCATTTGATTTAAATTAGGCAAAGTACCCTTAACTGCTCTTGAGTTAAGCCTGTAAAGAAGCATAAACCCAAGAATCACACATTTCTAAGAACCCAAAAGTAGTTGAAGTATATTTAACCTAGTTAAGTATCTCTTGAGAAGAGAAACTATCAATGCATCATAAGATCATACTTTTTGTCTTTGGTATTCTAAAATTCTTAAAATAAATGAAACCTAACTCAAAGAATTGTAAATGCCCACCTATTACAAAAGAAATTAACCCAAATGAGTTGGAAATGTCGAAGGGTTATTTTACCAAATGATCTGAGGTATTTTACAAACTCTTCTTCCTAGAAGAAAATGCATTTTGTGGCATTAGCACATTCATCTCCTCTTCCAAATTAAGTGCCTCTTTTTTTCATGATGATCTTGGCAGAAATAATACCATTGATCAATTAAATATCTTGACAAAGAAAACAATCTTGAAAAAAAAACAATCTTATTCCTTCTGTATAAGAAAGAAGTACTAGTAATGTCTATGGATAGAACTGTATCTTCTTTAAGGAATTTATTAAACTTTGATGACTGATTCTACTCTTCAAATACACGGAAATGAGAAAAAAATGATGTCATCATGTGTATAAACCTCCCAAGTACTGCAGTGGAAACATAGAGTAGTGACTTTGTACCACTCAGTTTGAACCGGGCACAAATGTGTTTTCATTCTTAGGTCCATTTTTCTAAACACTGTTTTCCCAAACAAGGAAGCACAAATTTGTCACTGTTTTTGTGAGGGGCTTCAAAATGGAATAAAATTAGGGACGATAAACTTCTGCTTTTGATTTGACCTTGAAGGATTAGAGAATGGAGAAGTTTGGCCTCCAATGAAAGAAAACAAGAAGGGGTGGGCCTACTCCAGGGGAACACTGTGAGTTAGCTTAGAAGTTGGGTCTGATGATACGTTTGGATATCTTTTGTCAACACAGTGAGTACCTGGAGTATTAACCAGATAACTGACTTCTTCTATTTGGTAAAATTGAGGAAGACCTTTAATGTTACCTTTCACCAAAAAAAAACAGAAAACCGAAAATAAAAGTGGATTTAAAAAGTTTCTTATGTCAGGGAGTTCATCAAGATAAAAAGCTTCTGCACAGCCAAGGAAACAGTCAAAAAAACTAAGAGGCAGCCCATGGAATGGGGGAAGATATTTGCAGATGACACTACAGATAAAAGACTGGTATCCAAGATCTACAAAGAACTTCTCAAACTCAATACACGAGAAACAAATAAACAAATCGTAAAATGGGCAGAAGATATGAACAGACACTTTTCCAATGATGACATACAAATGGCTAACAGACACATGAAAAAATGCTCAAAATCATTAGCCATCAGGGAAATTCAAATCAAAACCACACTAAGATACCACCTTACGCCAGTTAGAATGGCAAAAATTGACAAGGCAGGAAACAACAAATGTTGGAGAGGATGTGGAGAAAGGGGATCCCTCTTACACTGTTGGTAGGAATGCAAGTTGTTACAGCCACTTTGGAAAACAGTGTGGAGGTCCCTTAAAAAGTTAAAAATTGAGCTACCCTATGATCCAGCAATTGTACCACTGGGTATTTACCCCAAAGATACAGACGTAGTGAAGAGAAAGGCCATATGCACCCTAATGTTCATAGCAGCATTGTCCACAATAGGTAAATTGTGGAAGGAGCCGAGATGCCCTTCAACAGATGACTGGATAAAGAAGATGTGGTCCATATATACAATGGAATATATTACTCAGCCATCAGAAAGAATGATTACCCAACATTTGCAGCAACATGGACGGGACTGGAGGAGATTCTGCTAAGTGAAATAAGTCAAGCAGAGAAGGACAATTATCATATGGTTTCAATCATTTATGGAACATAAGAAATAGCAGGGAGATCGGTAGGAGAAGGAAGGGAAGAATGAAGGGAGGGTAAATAGAAGGGGGAATGAACCATGACAGACTATGGACTCTGGGAAACAAACTGAGGACTTCAGAGGGGAGGGGGGTGGGGGACTGGGATAGGCCAGTGATGGGTATTGAGGAGAGCACATATTGCATGGAGCACTGGGTGTTATATGTAAATAATGAATCATGGAACACTACATCAAAAACTAAGGATGTACTGTATGGTATCTAACATAACATAATAAAAAATTATTATTAAAAAAAAAGTTTCTTATGTCAAGAAATCCAAAGCAAGAATTAGAGGTTGATATGTACTGGTACATATTGTGGTTTTGACAGAAGTTGCTCTGTTGTATTGCTCCATCATCTTTGCCATATGCTCTCATGTCATGCAGCCATGACATCTTTGAATTAATACCAAAACTTCTTCACCCCCTCTAACTCCCTGTATGCTGTTATTATCATAAATTATGTCTATGTATTTTCCCTTGTAAACATAGATTTATATTACTGTCTTATACAATTTTCTTTTAAATTCAATAGAAAAAAACCTGCAAATGGGAAATACATTTATGCTGTCTTTTATACTTACTCATGCATTTGCCTTTATTGATGCTTTGTGATGTGGGAAACAAGGGCAGAGAAAAATTACTAAATTTCCTTACTGTCTACAGCCCATTGACACGTCCTTGTAACGGGCAGAGTGACATTCCTCTAGGGACTCAACTGCCTTAATGTTAATACTTTGCTAAGGGCAAAAGGCAATCTTAGCTCAACCCTCAGGATCCTATAAGTCTGCTTTAACATATAAAAATTCTTTTGGAAATTTCTTTATCTCTACCCCCAAGATACATGTTGGCAATCATCTGCCAAGCATATGACCCACCGATACACCTCTGTAGGGTCTCATGACTCAGGTTTTATGAAATGGTAATAAATGATGCTTTCCAAGAATAGTTAGCCCCCCAACGTCCTGGAAACCTTGCTTCCAAATTCCTCAGAGACTTACACTATGCTTAACCCCCTCCCAACCTGAAAGTATATAATGGGCCACTTTTCATGACCCCAGTGCAGCTCTTTCTGCTCACGGGTCCTATCCCTGTGTTTTAATAAAACCACCTTTTTGCACCAAAGACATATCAAGAGTTCTTTCTTGGCCATCGTCTTTGAACACTAACATCTTTCCTACATCACTTTGTAATTCTTCATGTGACTTTGTGTTGCTATTCATTGTCTTCTTTCAGCTTGAAGAAATCACTCTCATATTTTTGTAGGGTAAATCTACTACTGACTGTTTTTCCAGAGTGGCAGCTTTATTCAGTCATAAAGCAAAGTCAGTCACAATTTTAAAGCAGGTTCAGGATTCCAAACTCAGTGACATTTCACCTTGTGATTTAACGGGTTCTTACATAACATACAGAGCAGGACATAAGACAAACCATACAACAAACAACATAACAGAGTGTAGGAAGTTAATGAACCAAACAAACCAAACACAAAGTCAGTCTGTGGGCGTGCAGTTGAGATACAGCGTCTGTCTGGTCTGGGTCAGCACTCTGCACTTACTGCTTCTTATGTTTAAGCAGTGAAGGATCTCGGTTCTGTTCCAAGATCGTTTGGGAAGAGCCTTTTGCTCTTTGCTTTATGCTCTCTAGCAGTTGACTTTTTTAAGTGGTTAGACATAGAGAGGTCATGTTTGAAGAGTCTGACAATTTGCAGCCAAAATCCTCCCCTTTTTAAAGGGATGTAATTGGTCTTGGGCCCCTGCAGACCTCCTCTGGTCCTGCTTGTTATCTGTTCTGGGTGTTAGCTGATGCTGATCCTGGAGATAACTCCTAGGGGCAGTGCCTTTTACTACTTGTGTCATGGCTTGACACAGGCCCCTGCTTGACATGAGAGGTTCCACAACACACACACACACACACACACACACACATATACATATATATATCAACTTTTTTTTTTTATTTTAAGACTTTGAATATGTCATCCCACTGCCTTAAACCCTCATAGTCTTGATGATAAATTATTCGTTAATCTTATTGAAGATCCCTGAGCTCCCTGTTCAAGATGAGTCACTTTTCCTTAGTTGCTTTCAAGCTTCTCTTTATATGTGGCCTTCAGTAGTTTGACTATGATGTGTCTAGCTTGGATCTTTGCGTTTAGCCTGTTTGTAGTTCCTTGAGCTTTCTGAATGTGTAGATTAAAGGTTTTCATCAATTTAGGGATTTTTTTTTACTGTTATTTCTTCAGATATTATTCTGTCCCCTTCTGTTTATTCTCTTATTCTGAGATCCTCATTAGACATAAGTTGGTATGTTTTGTGGTATCTCACAGTTCTCTGAAGTTTCATACATTTCTCTCCTCTCTCTGTTGCTTTCTTTTCCTCATACTGGAAAATCGCAACTGATCTTTCAGTTCATTGATTCTTTCTTCTTCCTACTCTAATATATCATTAAGCCCCTATAACAATTTTTTTAAAAATTCCAGCTATTGTACTTTCAATACCAAAATTTATATTTTGTTTCTTTTTATTATTTTTTTCTATTTATATTCTCTATATGATGAGATATTGTTCTCATATTTGCTTCTTTAATATATTTTCTTCTAAGATTTAGAACATATATAAAATAGTTGATTGAAAGTCTTTCTCTCTTTCTCTAGTAAGTCTAGTGTCTGATTTCTCAGGAAAAGTTTCTGTTGATATTTTTTCCCTGCATATGGGCCATACTTTCTTGTTTCTTTGGATGCCTCATGATTGCTGTCATTGTTGAAAACTGTACATTTTAAATGCTAGAATGAGGTAACTCTGGAAATCAGATTCTATTGTCTCTCAAGGTTTTTCATTGCTATTGTTTATTAGAGTTGTTGTAGTTTGTTTATGAGGTTTCTGAATGAATTCTGTATAGTCCATATTCTTTGGCATATGTAGCCACTGAATTCTATACTCAGTTAACTAAGTAGTCAGCAAATGATAGAATAGAGATTTCCTTAAATGCCTGGAGTCAATAAATCTCCCAACCTTTTCCAAGGGACTCTATATATTGGGGCTTTTCTTTAACATTCATCTAGGTAACTTAAAACTTTGCTTAAACTTCACTTGCTGCTTACACAGAGCTTCTAGATCAACTGGAAGTGAAATCTTAGGGCCTTATCAGATCTTTCCTGGACATATGTATATCTCTGCATTTGCATGGCATTGTAGATTCCCAGGAATATATTGGGAGGTTTTCAAAATTATCGTGAACATCTTAGTCCTCAGCTTTTGCTGTTAAGCTTTTTGCATAGACTACTGTTTCTCCCAACTATTACCTATTGCCTCAAGCAGTCATGCCATTAAAACAGTTGCCAGTAAATATTTTCTTCAAATGCCAGTTTAGGAGCAGCTTTTAGGACTGGGAAAGCTCTGATCAGACTTCATAAAAACAAGCATTTTGAACGGCTCTGCCAATAAGCCATGAGACATGTAAAATGTCTGTGAATTAGGTCGATTCTCTCTTCAGTACTGGGAATCTCATGTTATTTTCAATACTACCGCTGAGGTAAGAAGCAGGGGATGCATCTTCAGTAAGTTAAAATGCCACGAGGGTCACTGTCTTGCTAAGATTCTGTCATTGTTTTTGCATAAATGCTTTCCAGGTTGCTGTGAATTTTCAGTTAGTTTCCTGAGTTCTGAAAAAATTTGTTCCGGCAATTTTTCCAAGTTTTTTTTCTCCATTGCTTTTAAGGAGAGGCTAATTTTCAGAGGTTCTTAACTACATTATTTTTGCTGATGTCACCCAGTCATGACATCTTAATGCAGCCTTCACGAAGAGAGAAGGGGCAAAGAAGGGCAGTGGCTAACTCTGTTTCTGGCATGTTGGATATAATTCTTTTCCTTCTGTGTCTTTGGTCAAAGTAGCTGCAGGGCAGTCTGGGATACATTTATTCACAGTGACCGTATAACCTGCTAAAGATCAGGGTCCCATTGTTGAGCAGCCAGAAGAAAATGGTTATTATGGCAGAAAAAAAAGGCAGCTATAATATTTTATTACATACAACATATTGCCAATTCCCCAAGGGAAACTACAAATTCTGTTATTATATCAACCTCATGATTCTTTTTTTTTTTTTTTTTTTCTTGTGAGGGGTATCTAAGTTAGGAGTGACCTATGGTACCATACAACCTCATAATTCTGTTCAGTTACTTTATCCAGCCCATTGTTGAAGATTTCTTTGTGCTAAACTGTCCTGTCCATCCAGCTCAGATATGGCTCCTTATAGTGTAGAAATGTAAAAACATAATAAATAAATGGAAAAATAAAGATAAAAGAAAAAAATTATCAATAATTTATTTGTAACTATCATCAGACACCACTTGGCAGGTATTTTACAGATTTCCTGACTTCTCATGGGAGTACGTTATTTGTTTAGGCTAGCTAGAAGACTTTGGGTCTGCATCTGTCTTTTCTGTCATAGAATTTTGCTAAAAACAGTATAAAAGGAAGGCAGAATTAGCAGAGTCAGAAAATGCCAATAATAGAGGGTTTTTTTCCTACTTTTTTCCCTATCACTAACCACTGATTATAATGTTCTTCTACCTTATATACTGCAAATGATATCTAGATTAATATTTTTACCTCTGCAAAACAAGGTACCAGGTTTTTATCCTTCAATACCTGAATTCTTGAAATCTGTCTCTATTGTGATCTGGACATGAGGAATACACAGACAACTTTTGGCTCCAAAACAAAATTGCTTTTGCTGCCACCTGCATCAGTATGATTCATGACCTACATTTACCTCTTGACATAACAGTAATAATCAGATACTAGGCTTCCTGCTTCAGCTGCCACGGGGAAAAACGTGTTCATTTCTATACTTGTCACTTGAAATGGGAGTTTCCACTTCAAGAGGTTTACTTTTGCCTTTCAGAATCTCATGTAGGTGTGTTTGCTGGTTGAAAATTTTGTCAGTATATCAAACTATATCTGTTAGGTTGTTTGGATAATGTAATATTGATTCTCCAGACTTTAGCACTCAGTAAAGTTTATTGTCGGGGGTTAAAATGGTGTTGAGTGACTTGATTTTTAATATCTGCCAAAAATCCAAGGCAGTGAAGTCATGGTACAAAAAGTATTGATATTGTACCTGTTGACAGCTATAGCTAGAATGTATATTGTGGAGACAGGGGAAGGCAGAGAAGGTAAAATGACAAGAAGAATATCTTGCTTTGAAATAAAATTAGAAGAATGAGAAGAGGTTGGAGAGTTAGTCTAATTATCTAACTCATCCAAATTCTCACTGCAAAAAAAGTCATTCACTTTGCTTTCATTTATTCTTTGTCTCCCCATTCTTCTTTCTTTTTCTCTCCCTTTCTCTATTTTTTACTTTTATTTTCTCATCTTTTATTCTTTTAGGTTATATTTCTTCTTAAATAATAATACATGTACAACCCTTCTATGGATAACAGGATAAATCATTTTTAGGTAGTTATTGAGGAATACTAAACCAGTGGTGGGCTTAACTTACAATTCTTAATCTGCTTGTTTGTTTTTAATGTTTTACATTACACTGACCTGTTTATGACTCTCTTGGATAATAGCTGCCCATTGGCACCTCATGGAATACTGGCTTATAGGCTCTTATGAAAGTTTATGACATCCACTCTCTTCCTTTCTCTGTCTTTCCTTTTATTATTCTTTTTATTTTAGAGAAATTCCAAAAATAGAAAAGGGAAAACAACTTTGTTTTTAATTTTCTGAAACATACCTGAGAAAATCATTCAACTGCTGAGGCTCTTCAATTAAGGAAATAATCATAGACTTTAGTAAATGCTCTCTGAAGCCAAGTCAGTGTGGCTTATTCTGAACAGTCAAACCTATGTCAAGCATTTTTAGCTCCTAGAACACTTTAAAAAATTAAAGCTCATGAAATGAAGACTAATTACATACTTTAATAAGCATTTAAAAAAGAGACTGCCTAGAATTCATTATTCTTTTTAATTTAAAACATATTTTGACCCTTTGTCCTAAAGGTATTGTCTTCTCAGGCAAATGTCTTAGAGAAGTGTCACTTGGCAAACAAAGTTAGCTCTAAAAAATCCCTTATTTTGTGAATTTATTTTCCTTTCAAATTCTTTTATTACTTATTGTTCTCTGACACAAAAGACTGAACAATGACATGAAATAATATATTGCTCCCTGGAGAATTACTCATTATCTGTTAGACATTCATCAAGTATTATTAAGTATTTAAAGATGCAAAAAGCATAGCTAGTTAGTGACAAAAGCTTTCATATAATTAGTAGAATGAATATAATGAGTTCAAAAAAATCTGTCTCCATGAAGAGAATGTCTTTGGGAAAATGTAAGAGACTGAAAGAAGTATAACTACTTTATTTATTCTCCCAACTATACTGTTTTGAATGGAGTATTGGTTAAAATGAGTCCCAATTGGGTTATATTGAAATACTGATATATCAAAGTGTCATCTTCTAGACATTGACAGTCTTATTAGTACAGAAAGTGTGGGTTGGGAAAACACTGATATTTGAAGTGACTATTCTTTAGCTATAAGGTTAAATTTTTTAAAAAGATTTATTTATTTGAGAGAGAGAGAGGGAAAGAGCATGTGCGCGGGGGGTGGGAGGCAGAGGAAGAGGGAGAGAGAATCCCAAGCAGATCCTGTGCTAAGTGTGGAGGCCAGTGTGTGGTTTAATCTCATGACCTTGAGATCACGACCTGAGCTGAGACCAAGAGTTGGTCACTTAACTGACTGAGCCACCCTGGCGCCCCTGAGCTTAAATTATAAGAATTAATATCATTAAGTTTGTGTTCCAGAATGAGAAAATAAGGCAATAAAAGTACCTGATGATAGGGAAAAGAGTGAAGGAGAGAAAAGACGCTTTTTAAAAAAGATGTTCTTAAAAGATGGAATTGGATATTTCATTTTCTTCTCTTTTTTTCAGGATAGTCTTTGAGATATCCCATGTTAGTTCTTTTGGTGCTGTGACATTTCACAATAATGTGCCTTGGTTAGGTTTACTTATGGATATATTTTCCTTGAAGTGCTCAAAATTGCATGAAGATATTCTATTTTCTTCTGATTTCTTCTTTATAAATCAATACTCTCAAAGAAAGAAAGAAACAATTTATACTATTTTAGGTAGCTTGGAACAATGATGCACTTATTCTATATAAACACATTCTAGGGGAAATCCTGGGTTTAGATAGAGATAAAATGTTATGTTAAAATCCTGCTTTCTTGCTTTCTGTTTCTCTCTCTGTCTCATTTTTTTTTTTTTTATCCTGCTTTACTTCTTACTAGCTATGTAACATTTGCCAAATTGCCTATCATTTGAGACTGTGATTGTTCAGTTTAAATGGAATCATGATATCTATATTTTAAGGTTGTTTTTATGGATGAAGGTGATAGCATAGCAGAAAGTGCTTAGCAAAACAAGTGGAGTGTAATATGTTCACAAAGAAGATAGTTTCTCCTTTCACTTCATTTATGTGGCTCTTGATTTTGCATTTCTTTTAATACTGTAGACCTGTATTTCAGAGTTGAGTAATGATCTCTTTTTAAGAGACAGAAGGAATTTGAGAGGTATGAACTTAAGAAGTAGTCTTATTTAATGAAAAATGTCCTTAATTATGAATTATTACTGCAAAATAAAAAAAAACGTGTTTTTTATTGATGCCTCAGCAATAGTAAGCCTTCATCTGGAGATGTTTGCCATCATTCATAGCTATAAATGAGCTGAATGTATATCTATGTGTATTATCTCAAATGTCAGTAGTAACTACCACTTCCAGAATTATGAGCATTTTATATATGAGCATCCAGAACTATAAAACATTTTTTTTTAAAGATTTTTTATTTATTTATTCGACAAAGAGACAGCCAGCGAGAGAGGGAACACAAGCAGGGGGAGTGGGAGAGGAAGAAGCAGGCTCATAGCGGAGGAGCCTGATGTGGGGCTCGATCCCACAATGCTGGGATCACACCCTGAGCTGAAGGCAGACGCTTAACCGCTGTGCCACCCAGGCGCCCCTATAAAACATTTTTAGTATGACGAGAACTGCTTGTGTTATGTCTCCTTTCCTAATACCACTCTATAGATTGGTAGTCCCTCTCTCTGACAGATACCCTCTTCATATCCTTTTGATATAGCTATTGATTATTGGGACTTAGAAAACTACTTATTTATTTAAGCTGTACCTGTGTGTACTTTATTATGTGGTGCTCAGCAATTTTACAGAAACCCATATTTTGTAATTGACAAAATATAATTTGCATTGTTATTGATGTTACAACGCAAAATAGAATTTAGACCCTTATTTGGTCCCTTTATCCTCCTACCCCATAGATCTTTAGATGCTAATTCTACCACTGGGAAAATTAGTTTGAGAAACAGTATTTTTGACCAATGATTATACACACACACGCGCGCGCACGCACGCACACACACACTCTTTTCTTGGGTTTTGTTATGCTTTACTTGAGATAAGGTTGAACACATGAATTACTAGTGTGAGCCATTCTTAGAGTGACTTGTGTTGCCTGGCTTGTATAGAAGAACTAGTCAAATTAATTTGAACGAACAACTTCTAATTTGAACCAAGGGCTGATGTCATTTATACTTGGAGGAGGACTCTAAGACTTTAAGATCTTATCTAGGCATAAGTGAGACTTCCTTGATGTGAAACAATGACCATAATGGGTGAAAAAGGTTGAATCACTCCGTGTTTTCTCTCCTTTCTCTAGGGTAGTATGACTTCTAGATGCAGCAAGTTTATTCATTTAGACTAGCTATAATACTGCAATGCAATTGTGACATTAACTCCCTAGAGTTACTGTAGTCTTTACAAATTAAATACACAGATTGTCCTCACCTTAGACACCAACTGCAAGTAATAGGGTTCCCAGGTCACCCACACTTTTAACTAACTGGCTCCAAATTTTGTGTTTCCACCACATTCTCAGATTTGATAATTCACTAGTTTTACTCACAGAACTCAAGGAAGCACTATACTTATGATTACAGTTTTATTACAAAAGATTCAAGTGAGGACCAGCCAAAAGAAATGTCTCCTAGGAAAAGATCAGGGAGGATCCTGAATGTAGAGCTTCTGTGTTCTCTCTCTGTGAAATCAGGACATATTCCTCTCCTGGCATATTGATATATTCACAAACTAGGAAGCTTACCTGAGCCTCGGTATTGAGAGATCTTATTGGAATTTTATTACATAGGCATAATTGATTGAATCCTTAGCTGTGTGATTAAATTTAGTGTCCAGCTTTCCCTCTCCTCCTTGGAGGTCAGGCTGATGCCACCTACCTCAAAGTCTCAACATTCTAATCTCATGGTTGGTCTTTTTGGCATGGCCAGCACCCATCCTGAAACTGTCTAAGGGGCCTAACATGAGTCATCTCATTAGCTTAAACTAAGAAGGGGCCCACCATAATTAACAAATATACTCTCACTACTGAGAGAATTCCAGTGGTTTAGAAGCTCTGTCGAAGGAACCTGAGACAAAGACTAAATGAATTCTTTATCAGATAATATTAGCACTTAGTTGCAACATGGTATGGCTATGTGTAATAGAATTAAATGCAGTATGAAAAGCATCAAAATAAGAGCAAGTGACATTTAGATAATTATGGGACAGAAAATACACATGGACTTTGAAGTCAGACCTGAATTTAAATTCTTGTTCTAATATGTACTATGTGGCCATGAAATTTCATTTATTCTGTATGACTCTTATTCATCTATAAAATAGAAAATACTAATATCCATTTATAAAAATTGTTCTAGAAAATATAGTACACCCATATTAGGGGACCTATTTAAATGCTATGATGATTAATTGTATATGTCAACCCGGCTGGGCCATAAGGTATCCAGGTATTTGGGTAAAAGTTATTCTGAATGTTTTTGTGAAGGTGTTTTGGACAAGATTAACGTTGAAATTTCTGAATTTTGAGAAAAGCAGACTGCCTTTCTCAATGTGGGCGGGCCTCATCTAATTAGTTCAAAGAGTGAATAGAACAAAAAAGACTGGTTTCTCCTAAGCAAGAGCGAATTCTCTGCTAGACTGCGTTCAGACTTCATTTTCAACATTGACTCTTCCTGGTGCTACAGCAGACAGCCTTCAGACTCAAACTGGAACATTGGCTCTCCTGGGTTTTCAGCCTGCCTGTGCAGGTTTTGGACTTGTCAGCCTCCAAATCATGTGAGGCCCAATTCATTCTCTCTGTCTCTGTCTCTATTTCTCTCTCTCTTTCTCGCTCTCTCTCTCTCACACACATGCACACACACACACACACACACAAATTCCTATTGGTTCTGATTCTCTACAGAACCCTGACTAATATAAATATACCTTTAAAAAAAAAGATTATTTCTTTACAATCACTGTTAAATCCAAGGTATCCCATGTAAAACTCAGCTCTCATCTATAGGTCATTAGATCATTGATCTCTGGATAAATGTGGAGCTGAACAGATGCCAACTTATGAATATGCCAGCATTCTGTAAGTTCTATCATCTGGCATTACAGTGACAAGCTAGGAAAAATCAGATCACCTACTTAATGTTTGGCAAATATCTAAGATTCTATGAAAGATAAATCATTAAGCAATCTGATTAGAAGAAAGAAAAGATTGAGTGGATTCACAAACAAGATTGATGATGAGAAAGGAAATTATAATTCTGACATAGGAGTCAGAATTTGAATCCAAGCATTTTGGCTTCGAAGGTCAAGTTAAAAATAGAAGATTAGACTTCTAGCTTTGGTTCTGATTTGTAAAAAGCATGGAAATTGTCATACTCTCCCATCCTGACAAGGTAATTCTGAAATAAGTCCAGGGCCTTCTATACAAAAGAGGCCTACAATCCAGAAGGAAAAACTTTATCAGTGTCTGGTTGCAGAGCCTTGGGCAAAGGATATTCCTCTCCTTGCAGGCCCTCTATCCTTCCTGTCTTACCCAAAATGAGTGACTATTTCATAAGGCAGAGATATAGGACCACTAATTAAGGCAATTTTAATAGGAATATAATATCCCCACTACCCACATCTTACCATCGCACCAACAGAATTCTGGTATAATAATAATGGATTATGGCTTAAAAAGTTTCAAGATATATATTGTCTCTTAGTAGGAGTACTTAAGGAAACCAAAATCATCAGCGGAGAAAAAAGCCAAGGATATTAGCCTGTGGTACCTATAACTATAGCAAACATTAAACAGAGAGCAACTCCTATCAGGCTAATGTAAATCCTCACACTAGTAACCTATTAGCTTCAGTTTTCTGTTATCTGATACAACATGTCCAGCTTTCAATAAAAAATGTGCAAGGATTGCCAAAGCATAAGAAAATAATACTATAGTGTTAAAGAAGCATCAGAGCCAGACTCAAATATGAAACAGATATTAGAATGAATAGATGGGGAATTTAAAATAACTATGATTAATGTCTTAAGGACGCCAATGGAGAAATTAGGTAACATTGAAAAAACAGATGGGTAGTATAGCAGAGAGATGGAAACTCTAAGAGTTGGACAGACATGCTATATCAAAAACACTGACACAGAAATGAGGAATGCCTTTGATAAGCCCATAAGTAGATTGGATTTGGTGAGGAAAGAATCAGTGAACTTGATGATAAGTAAAAGAAATTTCCCCAGTTGAAATGAAAACAAACAAAAAAATAGAACAAAACATTAAGAGGATATTTAAGAACAATGGGGCAACTTTAAGAAATATAATATAGATGATATTGGTACATCAAAGAAGGAGAGAAGACAGATGATATAGTTGGAGGAATAATAGCTGAGAACTTACTAACATTAATGACAGACATAAAACCACAGATCATATAAAGAGATCATATATATTTATGTGTGTGTTTAAGCCTTTCACCTAAGCATATGATATTCAAACTGCAGAAAATCAAAGACAAAGGAAAAATCTTGAAAGAAGCCAGAGTTAAAATAAAACATCTCACCTAGATCAGAATAAGAATTACAGCAGACATAATAATGAGAATACATGCAAATAAAAGATAGAGTGTAGTGAACTATTTAAAATGTTGAAAAAACCCACACATGAAGTTGAATTCTATATCCAACAAAATTATCCTTTATAAATGAAGAAGGAATGAATACTTTTTAGATAAACAAAAGTTGAGGGAATTCATCACTAGCAGGCCTCCCTTACAAGAAATAGTAGGTGTTCTTCAGACAGTTGAAAAATGATATAGATCAGAAACTTGAATCTATACAAAGGAAGAACATCAGAGAAGGAATAAATGGGTAAAATATTTTTTTATATTAATCTCAAAGGTAACTGTTTTTTATGGTAATAATACTAACACATGACTTAATTTCTAATTGAATAAATTCCTGCCCTTCACAGTACTTCACATTCTTGCCTTCTGGAACTCATTATCTTAGTTTTATTTGAAAAAAAGTTTTTCCTGAGCATACTACTGTTTTTGGTAGAGATTGTTTTCTTCCCATGTTCCTCATAGCAGAGTAAAGGTAGCTTAGGGTAGTTCTTTGTGTTACTCACTGCCAAGTCTAGGTCATTCTCTCTCCCATAGAACAGACAGATATATAGATATCCTTTGAATATTTCCACCAAAATATTTCCATTCACTCTTATCCCTCCTCCTTGCATATATCTACTCATTTTCCTTATTTTTTAAAAAAAAAACACATTGTATAATCTGGATTACATCTCTCCCTCCACCAGGATTCCTGTAATCATACTTGATAATTACAGAATACATATAGGTGATCTAGGTCACAGTCTAAATTTTTAGTCGCTCATCCTATCATTCAGTGACTTCCATGCCAACCCATTCATGTATTCCCATACCTAAATTTCAAAAAGCTGCTACTGGAGGAAAATGTAAAACCATGATGATGGGTGGGTGTCATTTTAAATTTATGTTTACAAACATCAAATGTGCACTCAGCACTTTCAGGCAGTTTGGTTGCGTTCCATGATTAATTCACTCTGCCACTGCCCAAACTCATCCATAACATTTCCTCTGTCCTCAGAAATCTACTTCTGCTCAAATACTTTGATGCTATAGTTAACTCCCCTCTCTGTGTTTCATTGTTTTTTTCTCCTTACTGGATTCCATTATCTAACATGCCCTTAATATAATTCTTCTTACAAATAAGAGCTCTCCTTCATCCCCATATATTCTTCTAGATTCTTCCCTTTTTTTATTTTTTGTTTTTTTCAGAGTAAAACTCCTAACAGACTACTTGTATTGGTAATCTCCATTTTATGTTCTTTTAGTCTTTCTTTAAGTAATTTTAGTAGTGCCATCTTGTAATAAGATGAGTCTTAGAATATTCAGATCCTGTGGTTTTATGCAGTCCAGATTTCTTTACTGTGCTCCATAGTCATGTGCCTTAATGTTTCATGTACTTCTTTATTTAGTTGTCTAATAGGAATCTGAAATCTAATTTGGCTACTGCTGAAATCTGATCCCCGTTAATCTCCATCCCTGTTTCTTCAGTCCTTACTGCTTTAGGAAATGGCAACAGTTGCATGAACTAATACCATGGTGTCTGGATCCATTTTTTATTCCTCTTTACCATTCATCTCCTCATATAATGCATTTCTTAGCAAGACTCTTTTGTGCTATGTTGATTGACCAACTTCTCCTTTGTCCATGTCTTTCCTATTTTTAATACTGAACATCCTGCATCCCAGCAAACTCCTCATTCCTGGGCAAATCAGGATGGTTGGTAACCCTGGTTCCATCTCCAGATTATATCCTTTATCTGTCCAGTTCTCTCCATTTCCACTGCTACCATACTTACCCTGGCCAGCAATTTTGTTCACCTGGATTAGAAGTTTAGGCTCTTATTTCTCTGCTGCTTCTCTTGCCATTTGCAACTCATTATCCATAGAGCAGGTGTTCTATTTTAAAACATGAATGAGAGGACAACCATTCCTCTGTTCTAAAACCTTCCAATTTTTTTTTCATTATATCTTGTTATAATTCAGTTTCTTTTTCTTGGATAATAAGGTCTTATATAAGCCAGGTCTGTCTTGTTCACTTACTTTAGCTTGTATCTTTCACACATTGATCACTACATTTTCATCCGTACAGTTCTGACTTTCTTTCTGTTCCACAGCATATAATTTCTTTATACCAAGGGTCTTCACACCTGTAATTCCCACTGACAGCGATGCTCTGCCCACTGTGGATGAGTCCTACTTCTCCTTATTTTAAAAGTCTCTATTGCTTGAGTCTGGAGTAGTACCTGATAAATAGTAGACTCTTAATAAATGAGCAAATAATCACAAAAATTGTATTGAATAAACATGTCTATCAAAAAGAATGGATTGGTGATTCATAAAATATAGATGAAATGCAATATTATGCAACAAGGCTGCATACTTAAGGCTTATATCATGAATTTGGAATACTTGGGGGGAGCAACAACTTTTCTTGCCTTGTTCAGGTGTCAGTGTTCATCACAGTCCCTCATTTTCCATTTACGAGGCCTTTTTAAGAGAAAATTGTCACCTGTTAAAGAAGAGGTGTCCTTTACTATAGTACTTGAAACTATATGATGTCAATTATGGTTTTTATGTGGTCCAGGTGTGCTCTAAAATTGAATACAAAACTATGTGTACGTAGATATATGTATATTCACTTTATCTGTAAAAAAGCCTGCTCTGCTTTCTTAAATTTTAATGAAATCTTTGATATGGAAAATGTTTGTGATCTGCTGATAGAGAAAAGTAGTATTTGTTGTCGCTAACATGTTTTTTAAAAGTTTGTTTTCTGTAGAAGTCTAAATGTCTCAACTCATGTAAGTTTATAAATTGGCAACATTCTCAAAACTAAATTACATTTTTGCTACCTTCATAGGTTTTTGAAAGTTAAATTATGAGTATTTGTTTTACAAGTACATATTCCTAAAATCATAAGTCCGTTCACAGAAATCCATCAACATTTTAGTTTTTTATTTCTAGTTATTTTGATCATGTGCCTTAATTCTGGCCAGAAGATAAATTGTAAAAATCATATGGAAAATGCAAATTGTGCATTGAGATTGCTTCATTTCTAAATGTAAGTGACTTATCTTAAATTAATTTGACATATAGCCTTATTTCTACATGAACTTTTTAAAACAGATTTTTCAAAATTATAACTGATACATCCTTTTGTTTTCCATCTCTAGCACTATTGGCAGAAATATTTGCCCCATTTCTTGGAGATTTATTTTTTCAAGTTTGGTAGGAAGTTCCATTATCTACTTCTTCATGGTGATATAATTGTCAGTTTGTTATTATCATCTTTGTAGAGCTATGATTATATTTAAATATCACTATAAATAGCTACGTGTTTCAACTAGTATCATTCTTAATAGTATTTTTTTCAGCTAATTATGTGGAATTTTAAAGATTTTTTTAATTCTCATTAGTAAGATTTCTTGTGTTTCTTAAAGATCTATCTTTCTTTCTTTCACAGAGCAGACTCTTTTGGTCTTAGCTTTTCTAACTTGTTTAAAATGATACTTAAAACAGATAATCCTTTCTAAATATAATTGTCTTCTAGTTTAAATGTTTTATAGTATCTCACCGGAAAGGAAATTGACCCAGTAAATAAGGTAATTTGTGAATGTGTGGGAGAATGTCATTGGGTCACATTTCCCAAAATCATAATTACATCTAAATTAATATTCTTGATTATCTGCAAGTAGGTTAATAATGATTAATTCTCAGCAAGGACCCGGGATACTCATCATCCTTTGGATAGACCACTGATTAGGTAGTCAGTGATTAGAATTTTCATGCATTCTCTTCAGAGGAATTTGAGAGCTTAATCAGGAGCCTGGCCCAGTCCCCAAATCAATTCCAAGTCTCCAACAACCCATGGTGGGTGAGCTGAGTCTCATTATCAAACTTGAAAGTACAAGTCAAACAATCTTTGTCCCCTGGGCAGCCTTAAGTATTGTTAATTTGCCAAGCCATGATTCTGGTACCAGATTGGCAAACTGCCGGAATTTCAGTTATCTTGATAATCAGTTGACAAAGCAGAATGTTTTATGTTGTTTTGCAGTATTTTCTGGTGCTGTGTCTCCCTAAAGTTAGAGGAAATCATCAACTTTCTGCGGAAAATTTATCCAGATTTTGTTTTATAAATAAGCAGATTTGTAGATAAACTATTAATAATAAGAAACAATAAGCTAAATTCATGTTAGGCTAATGGAATTTCTATTTGCTCTTTGTTGATCTCATTCAGGTTTGGGAGGTTTAAAAATCATAAGTAACATTTATATGTAGATTCTGTAAAATTTGTATTGTAATGACACTTTGTAAGATCTAGAGTCTTACTCAAACCCAATATATAACTTAGAAAGTCCACCATACAACAGCATTATTTTGATGTGAAAAATACCTGCTTTTACAATACCAAATGATACCAAACTGTTATTAAGACAGAAGAAACATTGAAAGAGTACACAGCCAGCCAGAGAACAATCTTGACTAATCCGTTGAATTTCATTAAATGCCAGTCCATTGACATTCAGCACACTGGGTTCATTAAAGTGATATTCATGAACGGATTTACCTCGTCATGAAATATATCTGATCCAGGACAGCATTTCTTAAACTGCGTTAAAAGCTTTTTTCTTTTTTCTTGTGCCAACCTATTGTGGACCAATACATCTGTAAAATGGGAAAAAAAAAAAAAAACTAGAAAAATGATGGTATGCTTTGATGTCATGACCATGTCAGCTTGCTATTAATGTTTCTAAAAATGGAGTAGGATGGTGATTTGAAAAGCTCTTTCTATAAGGGCTGGATAGTAAATATTTTAGGCTTTTGGGCCATATGGTCTCTATCACAACTACTAACTCTGCCATTGTAGCTCCAAAGTAGCCACAGGCAATATGTAAATGAATGAGTATGGCTGTGTTCCTATCGAATTTTATTTACCCAAATAGGCAGCTGATCTATAGGCTTTATTGTGTAGACACCTGTTTTAAATGCTCACCTTCATTTTTGTATTTAATTCATTGTGGATTAGGACCAGTTTGCAGTTTGCAGACAGGCGGTGCTCTGTGGACCTCACATGGAATGATGTTGATCTAGAAGAACCTTAAGAGCACAGCCACTGCCATTAGGAAGAATTTTGATGTTCCAAAATAAAGTTTACAGGTTTCTAAAATTCCCCTGTAATGGACCAGATAACTATGGTACTGTCTTAAATTCTCGAAATTTCAAAAATGGATACATGCCTGAATCTTCTGTAGTGAAAAAGCCCTCTCTGTATTTATTCTGCATGGGATATCTGTTCTAGCAAAGCTCTGGCTACCCGCCCCCTTCCCTCTAGTAATCTGGATTTGAGGATTGCCCTGGCCTTTGTTCTGACCAGGGTATATTTGCCTGCTTGTGTGGTTGTGTGTGGTTCTGTGTAAAGTAGCCTAGAACCAGCTACCAAATTGTACCTGAATGCATTTATCTAGGTTACATAACAATTTGATTCTGAGTCACATTATGTATATTGTTTTTACTTCTAATATCGAACTGGAAAAAAACAGCTTTTCATTACATAAATGTCCTGGACACCATATAACTTTTTTACTTTCTGCTACCTTATCTTTAGCAAAGTTCCTCTAAAAAGATGTTGAAAGTGTTAACAATATATAATGTCCAATTTTAGACAGTTGAATTTTCCCATTGTGACCTAGTAATTGTGGGGGGGAAAAAAAGAATTGTCTAATCAGTTTCATTTAATGATGGAAAACTATTGACATATTGGTGTGATGAATTAGTCATTAGCAGAATTCTTAACCTACACAACATGCCAACAATGACAGATGTTGGAGACTCATTAATCAGATTTATAATATGGTTTTGGATATTATGTGAAGCATTTTTAAGGCATGTGAAAGGAAAGCACAGTGAACTTGTGATAACTTGAGGAAACAGTGGAGAATGATGGTATGAATTTTGAGGCCCAAGATCACCTCATAATGGATTTTTTCTTATCTCTAAGAAGAAATTCTAAAATAAGATCAGCAGGCTTCCAGTGAATTGAGCCCTCCATTCATCATTGCACATTGTTTGCTAACACACACATTTAAGAAAATAAATATAAAGATGTGAGTACATTTCAGTCTACATGGGTAAATATGTATAGTGATTTGGAACCAATAAGTGTGTTATTTAGTAAGCCGTATAAATTATATACTTTCTTTTCAGTATTGAAATTTCCTTTTAGGTAACACTAATCCAGCCCTTGGATAAACTTGCCTTAATTTCTCCAATGGGGAAGAAATTGTGGGGGTAAGGACTGTTAGACATGCAAGTTTAAAGCATGTCTTATAATACATTCACTTGAGGTCTCAGTATGAAGAGTATACTGGTGGAGAGTTGAAAACAGAATGGTGTCTCATTCCTGGAAGAACAGTATTAGTGATCACTCAGGGGTTAGGTCAGTGTCAGGATGAGGAAGAGCAACGTGAAGGTTAGAATGAAAGCATGTCACATAGAATTGAATTAATTTAAGATAGTGCTATGAAAAATATGTTAGTATTTTACTTGTTAATGATCAGGAAAATTAATTGTGCTTTTCACTGTACTTTTCAGTTTGTTGAGACTTCTGTAAGATATTGCTTTTTCCAGACACTCATATATATGCATATATGTACATTCATACCCTCCAGCAAGAATAGTATGCATCCCAGTGTGTGATATATGTACATCAGAAACACAGCATTTTTAATAATGAACCTAAAATCTGCTTGGGAACTATAAAACAATTTCTTACAAGACTCTCACAACAGTGTGGATGAAAGTAGTCTAATTTTTAAGGAATATCTGTGAGGAGACAGAATCAAGTTTCTTCATCCTTAGAGGTTAGTCTTCCTTACTCCTGAAGAATTATGGAAAATACACCTCAAATGATGTAGAAAATGATTTGGTAAAGTATTGCTGCTAATTACATTTTAAAAAGATTTCATTGAATACATGTAACTTAATTGCTGCATTTATTATTCGATAAATGTACCAATCATGCTATTACATAGTTTTTTTAAAGATTTTATTTATAAGTAATCTCTACACGCAATGTGAGGCTTGAACTCACAACCCTGAGATGAAGAGTCACATGCTTTACTGACTGAGCCAGCCAGGTACCGCATTTTACATAGTTTTTTTTTTTTTTTCTTAAAGATTTATTTATTTGAGAGAGAAAGAGAGAGCAAGCAGGGGGAGGGGCAGAAGAAGACAGAGACAAGCAAACTTCCCTCTGAGTGGGGAGCCTGACACTGGGGCTAGATCCCAGGAATCTGAAATCGTGGCCTGAGCTGAAATCAAGAGTTGGATGCTTAACCAGCTGAGCCATCCAGGCGTTCCTACATAGATTTTTAAGAGTGAAAATGTATAGTTCATATATTCATCCTTTAAGATCTGATTCTGATAATAATAACTAGTGTTTGGGTTGCTTTAATAGTTTATAAACATGACCACTTGATATTATAGTCCATTTTATTCTCATTTTTTCCAGAAAATTCTCAGCCTCATAATACTATATACTGATAGTTATCTCTGGAGATAATTTTTAAGGTCATAAAAATTAATGGTAGAAATACACTCCATTATATTGTTTTTTCCCTATGGCAAGATAAGTACAGTAATGATATTGGACAAATAAAATTACTAACATATCTCCTCCCACTATACTAAAATGATATTACACTGAGAGATAAGGTTTGTGAAACTAATAAAATAATATTTCCGGAAATATAACCATGATCATCATTTATAATTATAAGCATAAACATTTACAAAAAATAAGATATTGTCATAAAATACCATTTCATTACAGGTAATTAAAATTGATTCAGGGACACCTGGGTGACTCAGTCAGTTAAGCATCTGCCTTTGGCTCAGGTCATGATCCCAGGGTCCTGAGATCAAGCCCCACGTTGGGCTCCCTGCTCTGTGGAGAGCCTGCTTCTCCCTCTCCCTCTGCCTGCCGCCCCTGCTTGTGCTCTCTCTCTCTTTCTCTCTCTCTCTCTCTCTGTCAAATAAATAAAATATTTTTTAAAGAATAAAATAGAATTGATTCATTCTGATAATATCCATTCAGCCTTTCCCCCCTAGTGTTTTATTGTAAATTAAAAGAAATATTTTCTCCTGAGTCCTATTCTTTTCCTCTTGATTATAGTGTTATATACAAAATACTATATAGAACAGGAGGATAATTATAAATATATGTGCTCAAAAAGTCTTGTTTTATATGAAATAATTTTCTTCTTAGGATGGAACAAATAGTTTGATATATTTTCTTTCTCCTTTCTGTCTTTTGAAATTAAGTTTATTCTAGGAGTCACGTGAGTCAAGAGTGTGATTTATTGTTTTTCCTTAGAGACATGAGGAAAAGGGCATGGGAACTTAATAGTGACTCTGATTTTATTTTATCAGTGAAAATGATTATTTGCCAAGGATATAAAGTAATAAAACCCAATTCAGAGAAGGTTTGTTTTGGCATTGACAGCTGCAAAATGATCTGTGGCTAAAGATAGTTTCTGAGGTCATAATCAGTTTTACTGATATTCAAGGAAAGCTGGCTGAGCTTAGGCAAGATTTTTTTGTGTGTGTGTATGTGTGGTTAATGCATTGAATTAATCATGTTTTTTATTTTCTGTAATTTATGATGCTTTGATTTCTTAGAGTCTTGCTGGCTGGCCAGCCTGGGAGAGACTGTGGCTCCCATGGTTAGCTAATTCCTACAGATAGTAAGCAATTTGCCGGCTAGCATTACTTACATATGCAAACCAACCAATTCATAGCTTATAAACCCAGCCACCTCCTTTATGTAACTATCACACCAAGCTAATATTTCCCATGCCCTAAATCACTCCAGGGCCAGATACTTGACAACTTGAGACCACTTCTATAGCTGCATCCTTCTGAAAGCATTCAACATATCCAGTTCTAAAGTTATTCAACCTTGCCTACCCACCTAACCCATTTCTTTCCTGCAGAAACTACAATAAAGGCTCTGGGCTGTATTTTTTCCTTCACTCCTTTTGCCTCCTGATAGTCCCTGGTATTTCCCTATATGGCACTGACTTGTGTGGCATACCCTTTTCTCTTGAGGATTGTAAATAATGAACTCTTCTTTCAAAGGCGGTTGTCTCTATGTTTGTCACCTACCAAATATGATTAAAACAAATCCTGAGTTTATTTTAATCCTGCGTTAATTTATTGTTTTCTAGATATGGTATATCTGTTTTATGTAAGATGGTCAGACTGGAGATGTTGCTGTTTGGACTGTTTTGACTGCTATCCTTTACAGTTGCCCTAGGACTGGATTATCTAGGCTATATATTTACAATGCAAACAGCCCTAGCACAAGAGGAGGTATCTTAGAAAATGCCACATATGGTGCATCGGTTCTCTAAATTTGGGGATCATATATTTATTTCATATTACTTTTTGATAGTTAAAATTTGAAGGAATATCTGGAAAACATTAAAGCAATAAAGTTCAGGGCTATTTATCTTTGCCAAGAATATAGATTCTGCCAGTTAGAGACTATACTAATTATTATTAAAATTTAACAAGCACAGTTGATTGCTGGAAAATAATTCTTGCCAATTGATATAACATCTCTGAAATCTCCTTTTTATATGTTTCTAATCTATAGTGAATCAATAAAAGTTGATTTTATCATGTAATCAGCATTTTTCAAGATGTCATGGAAGTAAAAGTAAATTGTATGTTACTAAGCTAATCTGAAAGGGCTACAATATTATAAGATTCCAAATGTATGACATTCTGGAGAAGGCGAAATTATGGAGGCATTAAAAAGATAAGTTGTTGTCAGGGGTTGGGTGGGAGAAGGGGATGAATAGATGGTGCAGGGGATTTTTAAAGCAGTGGTATGTTCCGCATGATACTACAGTGGTGGATATATGTTATTATACTTTTGTGCAAACATAGAATGTGCCACACTAAGAGTGAACTCTAATGTAAACTGTAGCTTTTGGGTGATTGTAATGTTGATGTAGGTTTACAAGTTGTAACAAATATATGACTCTGGTAGGGGATATTGATAATGTGGGAGGCTGTGCATGTGTGGGGGGAGGTGGTATATTGAAATTTCCCTACCTTCCTCTCAATTTTGTTGTGAAGTTAAAACTCTAAAAAAAAAAAAAAAGTATTTAAAAAAAAAAAGTTGTATGAATAATCTCCCTGCTCTTAAGCACATTACTTTATAGCTATTTAGCTTAAGACACTGACGTAGTTGAGGTGTGTGTGTATGTGTGTGTGTGTGTGTATTTCTTTGTACTGGGACATTTCATACAACAAAGAATTGGATAATCCTAGTTCTCGTTTCCTGCATCGACCAAACTACTCTCAAGATCTCAACAACAAATTCATGGACTTCACTTCCAGATTCGTGCTATGCTAAGTGTGGTCTCAGGCCTAGCTACAGCTGTAACACTTGGGAGCTTAGTTGGAAATGTAGACCTTCATGTTCCACCTCATATCCACTGAATCTGATTCTGCACTTTAACAATATCCTCTGGTGACTTGTATGCACATTAAAGTTTGGGAACTGCTGCCCTAGATAACATCCTTTAACATGATTCAATTAAATTTCATAGTCTCTGTTTTTCAGTTGGATGCTGAAACATAAATGAAATGTCAAGAGATGGTGCTTTAGGCCAGGGTCTGGCAAAGTAATGATTTATATCCAACAGTGATATTTGTACTAATAGTTCATTAATACAATTATTTTTTTTCGTACAATGGATTGCTTTTGTACATAACTGTTATATTAATGCATAAAGACAACTGGAATTGGGACTGGCTGGAGGCCCTAGGAATGAGGCAGAGAAATGACAACTTAGAGTATGCATATTGTTGTGCATCGTCTTGCCTGTGTCTTAATTGGTTTTGGAAAATCATACATATTAGTTAAATTTAACCTATTTTTCATTGAGTTTTGAATAAAACTATATTTTGGTATTTGGTTGTGCTTCTGGCATTCATCATAGTAGATGTGAGTATGTTTTCATCCTCAGACTCTCTTTTCGGATCATTGAAAATGTAGATCAGCACCTTAAAAATGTAAGAATCATAATATTGGGTAATGAGTAACATGGAGGGAACAAACACGGGGGCAGTATTTCTTCAGAAGGTCTCAAGGACTCCAGAATGGAGAAGATTGGCATAAACTGGTTGAAAGAGAACTCCAGAGCAGTACAAAATTTTCTTAATTTCCATAGTGGGAAAAAAGGTACTAGATGCTGGAGCACATGTTCTACAATTTTTATACCTTGAGATTTTTAGATTCTAGAAATGGCATTTTAATTTATACCATCCCATCTACTTTGCCACTATCTAATTTTAGGTGGTTTGGTGAAAGAGGAGATCCTGAGAGAGATTTTGAGAGATAGCTACTCTTTTTTGATTGTTTTAAGACAGGCAGATTTCCACTTCTAGAAAAGTTAGTTGCTGTGTTTTATCAAAAAAAGCCACAAGTTATAATGGTATTGTTTTAAAGAAATTTAGTAAGAAAATAAATTTTATAGTTACCCATATCATGTTTCCCATGGTTTTCATTCCTTTGTCTAGATCTTTATTTGCATCTGTTATCATTTTTCTTCTGGCTGGAGGATTTTTCTTAACACTTCTCATAATGCGGGCCTGCTCTTGATGAATCCTTTCAGCTTCTGCATGTCTGAAAAAGCCTTTAACCTTCATTTTTGAAAGATTTTCTCAGGGTAGTGAATACTAGGTTGACAGTTTGACAGTTTTATTTACTTTTTCTTTTCAGTACTTTATAAGATATTGCTCCACTAGGATTTGCTCTTATCTTGTTTTTTTGTTTAATACGTATATATATATATATTTTTACTCTGAATGCTTTTAGCTACTGATTCTGTCACTGTTTTTAAGCAATTTGATTCAGCTGTGTCTTCGTATAATTTTTTTCCCCAAATTTCTGTATTTGGGGATAGTTGAACATCTTGGATCTGTGGGTTTATAGTTTGATAAATTTTGGACAAATTTTCAAATTCTTGAAAACTAATAACGTTTTAGTTTTTTGTCTACTAATTATGTCATTTATGGGTAAAATTTTGGTCAACTAATTTTTTTCATTATGGGTGGTATTTTTCTGCCTCTTTAGAGACTTGGTAATTCTTGATTGGGTTCCAAATGTTGTGAAATTTACCTTATTAGGTGCTGGATATTTTTGTAGTTTTATAAATATTCCTGGGCTTTGTTCTGGGAGGTAGTTATTTGGGAAAATTTTGGTCCTTTTTGGTCTGATTTTTATTTTCAGCTGAGTAGAACCTGAGCAGCACTTAGTCTAAGATTAATTTTCTGCATTGCTGAGGCAATATCCTTCTAGTAGTCTAACTGATGTCCCTCATTTATGAGAATTTCCAGTCTGGCCTATGTGAACTTTGGCCGCTCTTTTCCTTAATTTTGTGACGTGGCTCTTTTCCCAGACTTGAGGGAGTTTTCTTGCATATAGATGCTGATAAATCCTCAACTGAATACTCAAGAGGAACCTTCTGTATATCTCAGAGGTTGTCTCTGTATGCAGCTCTCTCTTCTCCAATACCATACCTGCAAACTTTAGCTTACTTGACTTCCCTGGACCTCCAGATCAATCTCTTTAACACAGGGAGACCATCTGACTCTGCCTCGGTTTCTGTTTCTTGTACTGCATGTTGAAAAAGCTGTGGTCATCGTAAGGATGACCTTGTTTGCTTTCTCTTTCGCAGGGATTGCTGCCTTCTGTCTGATGTCCAATATCTTTAGAGCTCAGGTAGGAGAATAAATCGGCCCCCTTTAATCTGTTTTGGACCAAAGCAGAAATTCTTGCGCGATTATTTTAAATCAGTGTTCTTTAGTCCTTATTACTATAATAGGAACAGAAAACCTGTATTTTATAAGATTTCTAGGTCTGAGGAACACTGATTTGCTATATAATTAAATTATTGTTTTTATGGAAGGTAAATAGTTTTTTGGCTTTATGCATGGATCCTTCTATAAATCATCGGTTTTTGTCACTTCCCCCCAACCTTAAATATGTTAATGCTCCTCTCCTTAGATCCTCTATGCTGAACACATTAAGATCACTATCTAGAAGATAACATGGCTTTTTCATTTAATCTCCTTACCTGACATTCTGTATTTGTTACATATATGTGTGTGTGTATGTGTATGTCTCTGTGTGTGTGTGTGTCTGTGTGTACACACACAAAGGTTCTTCCAGTTTATTCCAAAGATACTATAGTATCCCAATTCACAATGAGGAAAAATATAAGGCAAGGGATTGCATTAAAGCATTACTAATTTTCCTCTTTTGAAAGTATTCTTTACCATACTAAAAAATATATTTTAATACCAAAATATGTAAGTATGTAAAGAAATACTTAGTTGACTAGCTAACTAGATAGTAGACATAACAGTCATTGATATTTCTCAAATATTTGATACAAATCAAGCTATAAAATTAAATCAGTCACACCATCTACCGTTCTTCATACTCTTTCTTTCATTTATTTTATTTAAACCTATGGTCATATCCTGCTGCATACTCATACTCTTTCTCTCTTATATCAAAGCCAGCTTTTAGAATCTTTATTATATACTGATGAAGTTTTGTGGCAGAGTTTTACATGCTTTATCAAAGGAAGTAAACCCACCTACTTTAAACTGAAACTGTCTAGTTAACCAGAAGGTTATGATAATGTGAGATATATTGGTAAACTTAATTGTACCCTAAAAGTGCCTTACAAGGTAAAAAAAAAAAAAAAAAAAAAAACAAGCCCTCAAGGTAAAAATAAAAGATAAATATAAAATAAATAACTTCGATGAAAGTTCTTTTCCTCCTACTATGTGCTGAAGTCTAACCATCAGAGTCTGGTTTAAGGTTGGCATTAAGGAGCTATAGGTATTGTTCTGTGAAAGAAGATTCAACAGGAATTTAGCATTGCTAAGGGACCATTCAAAATGGAGTTGGAAGGACATTGAGAAAGCAGGGCCTGTGAACTTTGGACTTTTGTCAATTGTAACTTGTCAGTTTCAATCCTGACACCTCCTGGAATATATGCTTTTACTTTGAATTGAATTAGAGATAAGGTAATATCAGTTAGCTAAAAAGCCAATTGTGTATTAGTTCAAACTCTTCCAGCACCATTCATAAATGTTTTGAAATAAGTTATGTAACTGATTCCTTAATTCTTGTTTCTACAGTTACATTGTTAGTGTATAAAAAAGCAACTGATATCTATGCATTGATTCTGTATCCTGCCATATTGCTGAATTGCTGTATGAGTTCTAGTAATTTGGGGGTGGAGGCTTTTGGGTTTTCCACATAAAGTATGTCATCTACAAAGAGGGAGAATTTGACTTCTTCTTTGCCAATTTGGATGCCTTTTATTTCTTTTTGTTGTCTGATTGCTGAGACTAGGGCTTCTAACACTATGTTGAAATATAGTGGTGAGAGTGGGCATCCCTGTCGTGTTCCTGACCTTAAGGAAAAAACTCTCAGCTTTTCCCCATTGATGAAGATGTGGTACATACGTACAATGGAATATTATTCAGCCATCAGGAAGGATGAATACCCAGCATTTGCATCGACATGGATGGAACTGGAGGGGATTATGCTAAGTGAAGTAAGTCAAGCAGAGAAAGACAATTATCATATGATTTCACTCAAATGTGGAACATAAGCAACAGCGTTGAAGGACCTAGGGGAAGGGAGGGAAATCTGAAGGGGGAGAAATCAGAGAGGGAGAAGAACCATGAGAGAACTGTGGACCCCAGGAAACAAATTGAGGGTTTCAGAGGGAAGAGGGGTGGAGGAGGGGGTAGCAGGGTGATTGGTATTAAGGAAGGCACGTGTGGTGATGAGCACTGGGTGTTACACGTAACTAATGAATCACTGAACATTACATCAAAAACTAATGATGTACTATACAGTGAGTGGCTAACTGAACATAATAAATAAAAGTATACTTATTGGGATGAAAAAATTGCTAAATAAGGATTTTAAAGCACCCTGCACCTGTGGATGCTCAATAAATATTAATTTATATGTATCCAATTTATTTGACATTTCCTTTGCTGCCCATCAATAAAAAAATTATTAAACTGCAAAAGAAAAAAAAAAAGTTATGTAACCTTGTGACTTTGTCTTTATAAGTCTGAACTCCCTGCCAGCAATTTAGAGCACACTTGTAATTTTGGTCAATTCTGTGTCCCCAGAATATTGCAATCCCTGAGACCCCAAATAAACGCTTTGGGTGCTTCACAGTCTTTCTTGATCAACAGTTTTATAAAACTGGCAAAATCAAGCAACTGGATTCATAACCTAATTTTTTCCTGGTTACCTGCTTCCTTAGTATCAGTCAAGATGCCTTAACCCTCTCTTACAGTGAGAAATAGTCTGACATGGGATATTACTCTAAACAACTTGATATTTTCATAAAAAATTATTATGTAAAATAGAAATACCAATGTTATACATATTGTGTTAACCATTTTGAAACTGCTTAGAGAAATAACTTGAAAAATATTTTTATTCATGCTAGATAGAGACAAAGGCCTATATGATCTTCAATCAGATAAATATATTCCATTGTGGCGAATAATTAATATTGTCTAAAGTGTGTTTTCTTTGGAGATATTTTGTACATGTGTGCTATTAAAAAACTATTAAATATTTTCAATAAAATCAGGGATTTAGGTCATTGAACTGTTGGGAATATGTAACACTATAAAGGATTTTTTATATTACTGCTGGACATACTCTAGAAAATATGAACTCATTAAATCCAGTTTATACAGAAAGAATTTTAAAATTATTTTTATGGGCTTTCTTATTTGTGCATAAATATATCAGCAATTACCTAAACTACTAGATGAGACACCAGTAACCTTCAAGTTAAAATGCTATCTACAAACACACTTTTTCTAAATAACATTTTTCCTAAAAATTGAAACCATTTGTTTTGATAACCAACTTATTCTCATTGAACACATTAAATTATTCACTGGATACAGTCAGATTTGGAACTGTTCAAATATCAAACTGTCCCAAGGGTAACGTATTATTGGAGAGCACTGCTGTTGACTAAATTATACCAGATTGTTAGATACTACATCAGTCCAGCTGAATGTGCCAGGTTGTAAAGATTAGACCTCTTTATTAACAATGTGACAGGCCTCAGATGAAGCCTGTGGAATGTTTCATTTAAAAATGGTCGTTTGGGAAAGAGGTACATTTTATTAAAGAGGTAAGCAGCTTACTAACATTAACTTAAATTTCTGGCAAATAATTGCCAGAATACATTTTGTAATAGCATTCTTTATTTTCCATATGCAAGACCCCATCTGGTTGTGCATCTGGCCATAGGTACAATCTCATTTCCTGCTTCTCATCACACTTTCACTCTGATCCAGCCACACTGGCACCCGCACTGTTAGTCAAGCATTCTAAGCCCACTTCTGTCACAGTGTCTTTACAATTACTATTCCCTGAGCTTGGAGCACTCTTCCTCCAAATGTGCATGGCTCTTTCCTTTGGTTTTATTTGGGTCTCTACTCAAATGGCATCCTTTTGTTCTGCCTTTCCTCTCCCCACTCCCACTTATTCTTGAACCCTTACCCTACTTTATTTTTCTTCATAGCATTCACAGTATAATGTACTTCATGTTCAGTTACTTATTTAACTATTTCTTCTCATTGTAATGTGAGCTTTAGTAGGTCAGGGATTTGTTTTATCCACTGCTGAAACCTCAAATTCTGTAGTCCCTGACTCTTATAAGAAAATTATACCATATTTCTTAAGTGCATGAATGAATGAATGTTAAAACAAGTAACTGTTAGCCATTATTATGTCAAGTTTTAAACTTAGAAGTAGGTATACAAAGCTCATCACTCTGTAGAAATCTGGGAATCAAGCACATACATAATTCATTAAAATGTGTTTCACTAGGAGATTTGAAATATTAACAAAGTGGTTAATATCAATACCTAAGAATTGTTCTAACAGTACCCATTTTTTGGGAGGAAATCTCTAGACTTCATGGTACTTCCTCTATCCTTACCCTGTTATCTGGCTCTGACACTTCACTCACCCCAGCAGTATCTCTTTTCACACCCTGATTCTAGGTTCCAGTCATTCTCTTTCCCTCAAAAACCACCACCACCAACAACAATAAAATACAATAAAATTGCAATATTTAAAAAGAAAAAAACATCTTATAGCATTTGAACTTTAATAGGTAATTCTTACAACCAAAAAACTTCAGCTCAAGGTTAACATTTGGTATTGGAATTGTAGGTACAAGGGATCGAGGGAAAAGCCTAAGCAAAGACCAGTTTCTGGTATTCATATTAGCTCTACCTAGCCTAAAAATACTTTCATGGAACTAGTTTATATTTAGTTATAACATTAATAAATATAGGCACACCCTTCTTCTGAAAGCCTACCTCTACCCATCTTTCTTCAGTTGATCCTAGGTTAGTCCAGATTCTCTGAGAAACAGATACCAAGATTCAGTTAAACATACAAAGATTATATTAGGTGAAATGTTTTTATGAGAAACTAGGAACTAGAGTGGGAGCTAATCAAGTCTGGAAAAGTGATCAGACTGAGGTTCAAAACTGACCCCAAGTGGGAAGAGAGAGGAAGAGAAAGCTGGGTAGAAACATTCCAAATGGACTTGGAAAGGTTCCCAAAGTCTTTGAGGAAACTTTAAGCCAAAATTGGAAGGAGCCTGCATTAGTATTTTGAATACACTTGTTTGCTAATTAGATGGACTGTGGAGAGCATAGCATGGACTTTAGAGCATAGTAACTGGGGGTCTCTATCCTCATGCTCCCTTTAGTTGGAGGTCTACAAGGTATATTGTCATGGTCACAGATGTTCTTCCTCTGTACTTCTTTAGAGAAGGATCAAGTCTTGTTTATCTTTGTGACCATAGAACCCAGCTTATGCCAGGTTAAATGTTTTATAAATGAATAATTTATATCTATAATCACTAGGACACTGTCTCATCCTTTGTTTTTCATTGTGTCTTGAAGAGCATTAGTATGAATGTGAGTTTAGTATGAATGAAACTCACACAATGGCAGTGTATCGTGGTAGTTGAGAACATCATCTCTGAAGTCAGAGGTATTAATTCCTCTTGCTCCTAACGAGTGATCCTCAGCAAATCTCTTACTCCAAATAATCTTTCATTTCCCATCTTCAAAACTAGGTTAATGGTGGTTCCATAATTAAATGTTATGTGTGGGAAATAAAAAGTTAATCTTCATATCAATAGCAAAATACATCTATTCTCATTATCTAGTTTCCTATCTTAATGAAGAGAAGCATAAAAGAAGGAAAGTGAATACAACAACTCTAATGAGGATATCAACTCTTAATGGGAAACTATTAAGAAAATTGTAGTAACTGAGTTGATGTGGGTACTACCTAATTTTTCCATACATATGGTTTTAGTTGGAGACATTATTTTAAATATTATGAACCTATCATACACATTAGTAAACTAATAATTGTAAGAACTAATCCCCCATCTTTGCTTTAAAAGATGAGGACACCAGATCCATGTACCATTTTTCCTCTACCAAGCCGTGTAGGAAGTTGATCCCTTCCTTGCTGGGTCAGCTGGATCCTTTCCTTTCCGCTGTCTACTAGAACTGGCTTCGATTCAGTATCGACTCATGTTCTAAGATCCTGTTGCCTTGCACCTTAAATAATCCTGAAACATACACATAAACTAGCTGATGTCTCTTCTTTAATGATGCTGCCTTACAAATTTCAATTTCACTACTCATCCACCAAGTACCATGTTATATCCCACATTTAATGTCACCACATTTCATATTAATTATGACTGTGGAGTAAATCTTATATTTATTATATATTGATTGATGGTTATGAATATTCTGTTGGTTTCATTAACTTATATGGTTTTCCAATAAGACAAATAAGCAAATATAAAGAATGGAAACAAAATCACTAAAAAAATTACTGCAGATCTTCATTACCATATTTTTTTCTAATTTCTAATAGGTAATTTATTTCTAATTTCTATTCAGGTAATTCTTTTTTTTTCAAGTGAATACAAAAATTTACTGTTGTAACTTGTATGCAGTATTAACACAGTGTGCTACATCATGTTAAATACGTAAATATTTATTCTGCAAGTATCTTTTAATTATTATCATGGTAGAAAATGTTAAAAGGACAGTAGGACAGTAGTACCATGACATTTGAGGATAAAGTACAGTGTGAACACAAAGCACTGGGTAGCATACGTATTTTTATGATTTTGTAACTTTCCATTTTAACTTTGCAAAGAGAAATTAATGGAATACTCTGTAATGCTCAAATTTTTCGTCTTGTGAAATGATGCATGGCAAATTCAGTGTTCTTTCTTCACAAATTATTAATATGGTTTTAGTGCCTTAATTTGTTTTAGCCGAAGCTACAAATAGGGTCAAATAGATTTTTATTTTTTTAGTACCATCAATGTTCTACTTCTTTATAAAGTATCCTATTATATCATAACACTACACTAGGATAGAGTGACCCAGACTATAGCCAGTTTCATAAATGTCTGTGTCTAATATCCCATACAGTATGAAGACTCAATTTAGTCTGTTTTAATTACAGTTAGACATTAAACATTTTTTACTGAGGAAGGAAGAAGATAAAGAAGTAGATAAAATTCTAGATTGAAAAGTGCTGTAATAGTGTTTTCACCTGTAAAGTAATATGAACAAGAAATTAGATATTCAGTGCAATTCATTTTCAACTAAGAAAGAGGTGAATCAGAGATACCAGGATTGAAATAGCCCAGCCAAAGACTAGCAAAATTGAGAGAAATTTTCAGATATCAAAATATATGAGCTAAAGATAAAAAAAGAGCATCAAGGAACAAGGGAATATGCATAAGAACCTGAGGATTATTTCAGAACGAAAAGCAAAAGTCAGTTAAGTGAGGAGGAAAGAAAACGGTGCTTTCAGGATATAAATTTAAGTTGAAATCAAGATAAAATTGGAGAGCCTCTTTTGCACTTCATATTAATGACTGGTTTTTCTCAACAGATTTTGATAAAAGCAATTTATCTCAGTTTAAACGAAACCTTGAACTCATTAGAGATCATAGGGAAGTTATGGTGATGTTGATGGTTTACATTCTTGCTAAAGTCTAAAATCATTCTGGTGTTTCATTGTGGATAAATTTGCTGATTTTCAAGGGAAGACTAACATTGCATAATGAGTCACAGGCAAAGGAACAAAAGGAGAATCTTGAGACTGAGATGATGATGATGAAGACAGATTGTTTCACTAGAAAGCTCAGAACAAACAACAGCCTCAACAATATTCAAGAGGTTCTATTTAAGATCATATATTTTATTTTCCTCAGTTTTGATAGGTAATATCTTCATAGATTACTAAATCCTAAAGGAATTGGAGAGTAAGCATTTGAAAAAGTCTCCCTCACAACATTTTCATCCCAATTCTGCAGTTCCATTCTTCAAAGGCAATTATCAGCTAGTGGTATATTATCCCTATATTCTACACAGATGCAGAGATGTAGACTCTCATTTGGAAAGATTTATGTCTTTCTCTCCTTTTAAAGCTTTTGGGATCAGAAGAATCTGGACAAGATACTGCTTCAAAAAGAGGCTTAGCTTTTAGTGTAACTGTATTTTCTCATCATTCAGACTCAACTGTACATCATCATGATGTGGATTTCATTCATAAAAGTGACAATGGAAGATTGGAGCTTTAAGTGGCAAAACATACAGAGTCATGTCATGTTCTGTATCACAACTGTTTATCCTGTCCCAGTCTTTATTTATTGTCCACTTACCCCCACCCCTCCAAGCCTGGTCTCCACCAGTCATAACTATGATCCTTCTTCACTATTATCTTAGGAAACGCTCTGTTTCTCTCCTGTGTTGGAACCTTTTTTTTTAGGTGCCATATACACCCATTCCTTCACTTACTTCCTTGGTTTAGTATATATCTTCCAGTTGTGCTCTTTTGAAAGGTATATGGGTGGTTTATTTCATTTATTTCTTTTTTAATCTTGGTCTGTCTATAAATTTATTCTGTCATTTTGTGTAATTAGTGGTTTTGCTTGGTATAGAATTCTAGTTTAGAGACATTCTTTTCTTTGTAAGTTTTAAGACATTCCAGCTTCAAGTTTTTCTGTAAAGAAATTGACAATAATTATGATTCAATGACTTTTTTTCTTCTTAATCATTTTATAAGTTCTCTCTTCATAAGTTTATAAGATCTTCTGTTTGCCCTGAGTTCTGAAATTTCACAATGATACCTATCAGTGTATGTGCAATTTTATCCACTCTGTTAGGTAATTAACAGGACATTTCAATTTGGAAATTCATAGCTTTCAGCCTTAGAGTTTTTTTGTTTGTTTGTTTGTTTAGTCATTCATTCACTCACTCATTCATTCATTCATTCATTCATTCATTCATTCATTCATTCATTCCAGAGAGAGACAGAGAGAGAGAGGCAGCCCATGAGTTGGGGAGGGGCAGAGGGACAGGTAGAGAATCTCAAACAGACTCCCCACTGAGGTCGGTACCTGATGGCGGGGCTCAATCCTGTGACCCAAGATCATGACCTGTGCCTGAACCAAGAATCAGATGCTTAACCTACTGAGCCACCCAGGTGCCCCCCGCTTTTTAAAAAGATTTTATTTATTTATTTGAGAGAGAGAGCATGTGAGCAGGGGGAGGGCACAGGGAGACAGAGAGACACAGACAGAGAGAGAATCTCAAGCAAACTCCCACTGAGCATGGAGCCCAATTTGGGGCTTGATCTCACCACCCTGAGGTCATGACCTGAGTCGAAATCAAGAGTCAGATGCTTAATCAACTGAGCCACCCAGGCACCCCATCAGTCTTGGAGTTTTTATTTTTAATTATGTCATTGGTGATTTTGCCTACTCTATTTTATTCTTCTCTTCCTAGAACTTAGTTTTTTAAGGCTGGCTCTCTGGTAGATCCTCTAATTCTTATCATAGGAGATAACAGATTCATATCTATATGAATAATTCATATCATCTATAGATAGAGGATATATAGCTGATAGAGAAGTCCTTAGGAGCAGACAGGAAATTTTTGTCTTATATGAGAGAAAAGATACTTTCTCTGCAGTAATAGATGGGAAATAAAAGAGAATATATACTGATTATAATGATTAACCACAAAAATCTAAATTGTATAAGAAGTGAGGAGAATATAAGAAAATGTTGAAAGGTAGGAGAAAGATAGAGGAATCAGTGGATTGAAAGATCACAGAAGGATAATTATAACAATGGAAATGCTAAAACAGTAAGTTATCCTAAAAGGTTGGTGGGGATTAGAATTTCTGATTTAGTGATTAGGTTGTTGGATCAATCTCTGTTTAGTCTTAGGATGTGATGGGGAGAGGAAAACGTTGAGGTCGGGCAGAGGGCAAAGGACAGTGGAACTTAGGCCAAAGTAAAGAAAAGCTAGGATATTGGGTAGATTTTGAAATAATCTGGGATGGAAATAAACATCAAGAAATTGACTGCTGAAAGCCAGGTATGTGCATCTTTATAAATTTGGTAAATAGGAAGTCTGTTTTTCTCATAACCAGTTAAGGAAGAGAATGATCTGAGTTTCAAAGAAGCAGATTTTACTTTTAAATATGAGTGGAAGGGGAAAATGGTCTGAACAGGAAGATGTTGGTCCTATAACCTGGTTCTAAGATTCATAAGACAAGAGAAAAAATTGCTTCAGCTTTGAAAGGGTGCAGAAAAAGTGGTCATTTTAGTCTGGTTAAGGCCAGGATATTGGACTGTATATCTATAGAAGAGTTTATAAGTTTTTAGAGAGTGAACTCATAATGAAGCAGAGATATTAGTGAGCACATTGGAAAGAGATTGTTGGGAGAGGTTAGGAGTAAGGGATTGCGTTAAAAGAAAAAGTGAACATCTGTAGAACATAGCAGACTTGATACATGTTGTCCTTATTCTGTCTTGGAGGAGGACTGGGAGCCTGTTTATTTGGTGATTATATGTTGGTGAAATGATTTAATATTTCTTATAAGAAACCTCAATGAATCTGTCCACTTGAGCTATAAAAGCATACTACAAATCACCTCCTCTGACGCTACATTTATCGTTGCAGATAGAAGTCTACAAACATTTAAATGGTTTTTAATTAACATACCTTTATCATCAAAGTGGCTTTTTCTGTACACTATAAATAGTATACCCTTTGCAGTTGACCTAGAAGGGAACCCAGAAAGAATTTTTTCCTGCTTGAACTGTGTTTCATATCATAATAGTATCTCCTGAATAGTGCTACATGACTTGATAGGACATTATCTCAGTAACTACTTGATTAGGTACTTTGAAAATCCTCATTTTTAAGGCTGTAGGAGGTTAAACAATTTGTCCAAGATCACACACCCAGTAAGTGACAGAGCTGGGGTTTGAATCTGGCAGTCTGATTCTTTCCTTAACACATACATGCCATTAATGTGGAACTTGATTTTAAATTTGTTTCTTATGTTAAAACCAAAGAAGGAGAGGAATGGATTATTGTACTCTAATCCCTGTGTTAGGAGAAAATCAATTCAGTATCAGGTATTTTGTTCTATAAGTAGTTATTCATTATGGCAAGTAGCAGACATTACTGATCCAGCATGTAGGCTCCTCAGTTAGACTGCTTTGTCACTTAATAGACGTGTGATGTTGGATTAGTTTTTTAAAAACTTTCTTGTGAGGGTTACATTTTTTTATATATGTAAAGCACTTAGGACAGTACCTGGTACAGAATAAGTGGCCATGTGTCAGCTGTTCTTACTGGTTACTGCTTAGAATATTTATTTTAAGAACATGAGAGCAAGCATGAAACTTTTCATACCTTGCGAGTGAACAAACAAATACATTGGACTTCAACAGTCCAAAAAGATTTTTTCTCTCAAGTTGTAAAAGACTAACAGTTTTCATTTAAAGTTTGTATAATTCGAAACCTAAAAAGATGAAATCCTTAAAAATGCAGTTCCTTTATTAGAAAGAAAGGAAAAGCACTGGCAATCTGCTGTACATACAATTGGAAGCACTTCTAGGTGGTAAAAGAGTGTCATCTAGTGAGAGCTTTAAGTGAGAAAATTCCCTGAACTAAATTAACATGCTTAAAACAGTTCTATTTACAAGATTCAATTTCTTAGAATTAAAAAAGACAAAAAGCCAATATCACTCAAGTGATATATAAATTAAAGTGTGTGTTTTAGATAAATTCAACAGAGTGGAAGAGACAAAGATTCAACAAATCAAGAGATACCTTACATAGTACTGTAAATGGCATATTAAGTAGTCCTCATCACAGTTTTGAAAATTCCATATCTAGTGGTTAATTCCTGTGTATTTTGGTTATGTGGAGATTGGTATTGTTATTTTTGGGATGATGGTGATGGTGATTAGGTGTTTTGTTTTATCTTTGATTTCCCTCTGAAGATACACGCAACTCCTGGGAAAGTTAAATAATGAATCTGCTGTTAGTTTAAGTTCACTTGCTTAAGTATCGATTGGCAATTATTTGAAAGCATGACTGTATTGGAATGCTGCAAAATAGAGAGATGAGATTCTGGGCAGAAGTGGCGTCCATATTGGAAGTGTTGGCAGGTTTTACAGAAGGATACTGAAAGGTAGAAAGGGAGCTATTAGAGCTTGACTTTTCCTCTTCCAAATATGTTCTTAGTAAGTGAGGTTGCCTCCATCATCATAATGAGCATATATATATATGCCTTTTAGAAACCACTCTTGAATTTTTAACAGTATTCCCTGAGATGTTTTCCCTCTGGAGTTGTCAATACTTCTTCCACAAAATACTTTGAAACAAAATGACAAAATAGATAATTCCTCAGGATTTTGGAAACTATTAGGGTAGCATTTTCACAGCGTGTTTAGAAATCCACTAGAAAGTGAACTAGTGATAAGTGAGCAGGCAAAGGGCTCATTGTCAGCACTCAGTATAATGGCGACATGAAGAAACAAGCAATTTCTTTTTGTCAGAATCATATTTCTATCATATGCTAACAGTTAGATTTCATACCTTTTGTATTAAGTTTCAGAGAGGCTCCCACATTCTTTGAGATATTAGCATTTTTTAGTTATTGCTAACTTGTCTTTTGTATGAGGTGACACAGTTCGCATTATGAGCTCTCTTTTAGTCTAGACTAGAATCTCAAATATTCATTAAATATCAGAGCATTATTGTAACTGAATAAGATGAGCCCAAACATTTAAAAATCCTTGATTCTAAAAATAAATAAAAATGATTACCACAGCTCAAAATGGTACATCAGTTAATGAATAATTCAATTGAGTTTATTAATTAAGTTGCTTAATAGTATGTTACTTAGACTTAATATAATCTAGTTTTAAATGAGTGTAAGAATTGCATATTAAAGATTTATTAAGGTTATTGGCCTTCTAATCTGGATCTTTAAATAGAATCGGATGTAGTAAATTTTAATTCTTAGACGTAAACCTTTAAGTGGTTGTAATTTTTTAATAAAACTTGAATACATTATTTTTGAATTTAGAATTAATTAATGGCATTAGTTATTCATGAACCTTTGGCCGTAATTCGTAATTTCAGTGAAATTAAATTTCCTCTCAACACTGACATATTTTCTTTCTCCATAACAATTTAATTTTTTCATGAGTACAGCATCAGTTTTAAAAAACTCCCAAGGGGAACATTATCATCATAATCTGTTTAAGAGATTCCTACTATGCCTTTTACCCTTGTTTTCATGGGTCATCACAACAAGCCCAAGACCCTCAGGCCCTCTTTTCATCAGGCAGCCATGCTTGCAGCTTTAAGCATCCTCCAACTCAGCCCCATTTTACACCTCTCACTAATGCTTTCATTGTGCACTTTGGAACTCAAGCCCTTTATCAACACATTCCCTTTATCACTCACATCCTCTCTGAAAGTTCTGCTCACTTTCATGTTAGAACTGTTGTGCTTTGGAGGGCACTACTGCCTTTGAAGTATCAGTCACATGATTCTGCCACCCCCACACACTGTTAGACCTGGAAGTTTGGTAGGTGTTTTCTGGCTTCACTTCGATAATTCCAGTTTTTTCCCAATCCTCCTCTTGAAAATATCCCAGTCTTTGAAGATTTGGCCTTAGATCTTTGCTGTCATAATTCTTGAAGTTTTTAATATCCACAAAGTGATTTAATATATTTGTTGTTCAGATCCTCTCCTTCAGTAGTTTCTTTCTACTACCTCAGCCACTTATACCTATGCTTATACCTATAAATGTCATTACCAGTAACTGTACTTCCTCTGTAATGCAGAGGAAGTCTTCAAGTTAGTTACTCTCCATTTACGATTCTCCTCCTATTTCTCCAACTCATAGCCTCTGTTAACCAAACTCACAACAATTATTAAGCCAGCTCAGTCCTCCAGTTCATTGATTCTACCACTCTTCTATTGTATCTCCACTTCCTCATGTCCTTAGTTTCTCTCATTATTGAGATTAGATGCTGTTGGCCATATGTTTTATCACTCTAGTTCATGAACCCTTACATGAATTCATAGTACTCATGACTTATTCTCTCTTTGTCCTATTAACCTGGAAGAATCCCAGTCGTGTATTCATCCATATTTACCCAGGATGGCTGCCAAACAATCGTACCACAATTTTATAACAATAATATTCTCCTATATGATTATATTCCTTCTTTTTTCTCAGGCATCCAGCTGTTGATTTTCCTGCCTGTTTCACTCATAAAAATGAAATAATCAAACCAAACCAAACACACACACTCTCTCTCTCTCTCTCTCTCTGTCTCATAGAAATAGAGAACAGATTGGTTTTTGCCAGAAGTGGGGTTTGGGGTTGAGGGAATTAGATGAAGGTAGTCAAAAGGTACAAACTTCTAGTTATAAGTTGTAGGGATGTAATGTATAACATGGTGATTATAGTTAATAATACTGTATTGTATGTTTGAAAGTTGGTAAGATAATGGATCTTAAACATTTTCAGCACAAGAAAAAATTTATATGTGGGATGGATTTTAAACTTACTGTAATAATTACTTAATATATATATATATATATCAAATCATTATGTTGTACATTTTATTTTTAGAACATATTTTATTTATTTATTTGACACAGAGAGAGTGAACACACACAGCAGGGGGAGAAGCTGAGGGAGAGGGAGAAGCAGACTCTCTGCAGAGCAGGGAGCCTGATGTGGGGCTTGATCCCAGGATCCTAGGATCATGACCTGAGCTGAAGGCAGATGCTTAACTGAGTAAGTGACCGAGGCATCCCTGTTATATATTTTATATATTAAATGTCAATTATATCTCAATGAAACTGGAAAAAAATGAATCCATAGAGAACATCCACAGGCCCTCAGCACTGAATTTGAGGACCCGTTTCCTTTCTTTTCCTTGTATAAGCCAGACTTCTCCATATGCTAATGAAGTTGCACTCTCTTCTATCCAAGCTCATCATTCAGTAATTTTCTACTAAATCATTCTCTTTAGCATTAAATTGTTATGTGGTGGATCTCAATTTAGAATTAGAAATACCCCTACCTTTCTGTTCAGCTACCTCTTTGTTTCTTTGTTTCACCTTTCAGAAAACTTCACAAAAAAAGTTGCCAATATTTACCATCAATTTCTACTCCAACTTTTTCTTATTCCAACCTATTTAGGTTTCATTCCTATCACTCCATTTAAACAACTGTTGTCTAAGTTGCCATTGCTTTTTTCATCATTCCTGACTTATCAACACTATAGGCTACAGTTGATAATCCCCTTCATTTTTTTCACTTGACTTTCAGGACCAACAGTCTGTTTTCCTCCTGTTTAAAATTATTATTATTTTCCTCTAGTGTTTCCTTTTCCTATTCCTGACTTTTAAACTATCTAGTATCCAGTCCATGGTCCATTCTCTCCTCTGTCTACCTGCCAATTTGATTTTTCTATATGGATGGATAATCTAATAGGCACTTCAACTTTAAAGTGACTAAAACTTGTTTTCCCATCCCTAATCTTTCTTTCCAGATCAGTTATATGCCAGAAAATAAATTTTAGTTTATTTTTCCAATTGCTCAAGCCCTAAACCTTAGAATTGTCTTTGACTCTTATAATCCATATGAATCTATGAAAAAATCGTATTTCATTCTCACTTCAAGTTCTGAGATGAATTCACCCAGTTCTCGGCCCTTGTACCACTGACTTCCTAATCCAATTTGCGATCTATTTTGAATTAGTTTCCTATAGCTGCTATAACAAATACCATAAACCTATCTGCTTAAAGCAACAAAATTTTACTGTCTTATAGTTGTGCAGTTCAAAAGTCCTAAAATCAAAGTGCTGGAAGGGCTGCATTCCTTCTAGAGTCTCTAAGGGGGAATTCCTTTCCAGCTTCAAGTGCTTACCTGTATATTTGGCTTAGGGAATCTCTTTCCATCTTCAAAGTCAGCATGATGGCATCTTCATCTTTTTCTCTCTGACCTCTTCTTTCACTGTCACATCTTTTCTCATTCCAGCATTTCTGCCTCCTTCTTATAAGGACATTAATAATTATATTGAGCCTACCGGGGTAATCCGGTATACTCAATCCATGTCAAGATGCTTGATTTAACCTCTTTGCAAAGTCAGTTTGTCCTGTCAGGTAACATATACACAGGGTTTGAGGATTAGGACATTACCCTCTTGGGGCAGGGATATTATTCTACTACCACAGTCTGATCTGTAATACTGTGGAGTTCCAAGCTGGCCCCTTGACTCCACTCTTTTATTTATTCCTCATACCAAAATCCAGATTGATTCCTTTGAAACCTGTCAAAACTTGATATTTTATGCATAAGAAGACAGTATTTGAAGATTTGAGCTGTCTTTAAACTAATCCATAGATTCATTGCAGTTCCACTTGAATCCCAGTTTTTTCATAGAATTTGAGGAGCTGATTATACAACTAAAATAGAAGTGTGTCAGTAATAGATAATATAATTTTGGAGAAATGAACAAGAATGAGTAATAGTACCTTAATGGACTTAAAGGTTTTATAATAATAGAGTAGTAATTAAGATATTAGGGTCCAGTCTGTGGAATAGATAAGTAGACTGAGCACAAAAAAAAGGTTTATAAAGAGACTCACACGTATATGGAAATTTGATGTGGTATTGCAGATCAAAGGAAAAATGGTGAACTTATTATCAAGTGTTTCCCAGATGTTGATTACACATAATGAATAATTAAACTCCTTTAAAAACGATACACAAAAATTTCCATCAAGTTAGAAGAAAATAGAAAAGAAATATGTAATGAACTTGAACATAGATGTTCTCTTAAACATGGCACACACATTTGCAAACCTACAAATGGTAACAGGGAAGATTGATACAGTTTACCCACATTAAAATTAAATAATTGTGTTCACTAGAGGAATTCATACAGAATGGCAACATAAGCCAGAAAAATGAAGAAGAAATTTGCAACATACTTAATAAGGAAGTAAGATCTTGAATGTGTAATTCTGTGCACCAGTAAGAAAAGATAAACACTCCTACAGAAAAAATAGTCAAATGATATGAATAGGCTTTCTATAGGAGAGGAATTATAAAAAATCAACATATGAAAATATGCTTAATTAACTATCATAAATATGTAAATAAAACTACAGCGTATACAGTTCAAACCACTTTATTGGAAAAATTAAGTTTTAATTAATTTTAATAAAATAAACTTAAAAATACATTTTTATTTACTAGAAAAGTATTGGTGACAGTGTGAAACAAAGAGGTCTCTCTCATATTGCTTTGAGAGGATATAAATTGGTAGAAATAATTTGGAAAAGAGATTGTTCTAAAGCAGCAAAGTGAAGATGCACATACACTCTGGATTAATAATTCCAAGCTACCTCTCCTACGCTAGAGCAGGGGTTGGCAAACTATGTCCCTCCAGCCAAATCTATCTGCCTCTGTGTAAATAAAATTTTATTAGGACAAAACCATGCTCATTCGTTTGCCTTTTATTTAGAGTTGCTTTTGTACTGCCATGTCAGAATTGAGTAGTTGTGGCAGAGAACGTATACCCGAAAACATATACTCCTAAACATTACTGTCTAGCCCTTTATAGGAGGTTTGCCAGCCTCGCCCTATAAAAACTACTGCATATATGCACTATGAGATATGAGCTGGAATATTCGTTGTAGCATCGTTGGAAATAACACAAAACTGTAAACAACACTAGTATAAACCAAAAGAGTGGATATGTAATTTTATGTTCTAAATGTGATATGAAACAAAGCACAGAAAATGCGTATCTTCATATATTCTTCCACATGTATGACTCAGGAACAGTGTTGACTGATAAAAGCAAGTCACAGGGTACCTGGGTGGCTCAGTAGGTTGTATCTGACTTTGGCTCATGTTATGATCCCAGGTCCTGGAATTGAGCTCTGCATAGGGCTCCCTGCTTATGGGAACCCTGCTTGTCCCCCTCGCTCTGCCACTCCCCCTTCTTGTGCTCTCTTTGTCTCTCTCTCAAGTAAATAAATAAAATCTTAAAAAAAAAAAAAAAGCAAGTCATAGAAGAATACAAAACAGTATGACTCTTACTTATGTAAAGGTTAACAAACATGTCAGACTAACCAACATATTGTTTTAAGATATCTAATTATGTGGTGAATCTTTAAAGAAAGATAATAGAGTAATTAACACAAACTTTAGGACACTGGTTTCTGGTGGTGAAGGATGTATATTGCAATAACTGGAATGGGCACATAGATGACTTAAAAATTTATTGTAATGTTCTATTTCATAGACTGTTTCATGGCTATTTATTTCTTAACATTCTTATATTGTATGTTATTTATGATGTTTTTATGTTAAATTTATACTGCATTTTTAAATAATTATGATATATATATGTTATATTTTTGCAAACTAAACTTCTTATGAAATTGGTTTCATGGAATAAAGCTACCTTTCATGGAGTGTTTTATACTGTGCCAGCACTATTCTGAGTGATTTAAATACTTTATTTCTTTGAATCCTCACAGTAGCCCTTTGTGGTATGTGTAATTAAATCCCTGTTTTATAGTTAAAGCTCTCATGCTTTTATTGAAGATATCTATATACATATGATCAGTAATAACCAGGGAGAGGTTATTAATCGGTATTATACATCCAGTACCTGCCATGTACCCCACATACGCCATCTTATTTGATTCCAAAGACAACTCTGTGTCATTAATGTTATTGCTACTTTACAGTCGAGGAAATAGGATCAGAAATTTAAAATAGCTTGTTCAAGAAAACTTGCTTGTCTTTTATTCTTCAGTAAATGCTCTGTTTCCTGAATACTATGGTTATAATCTATAATGGGAAAGCACTCAGAAAACAGCTATACTAGGAACACTGCAGCAGTGTTCTCTGATGTACAGCCTTACAGCAAAGACTAGAAATAAAAAAAAATAGTTGACAGCTAGATATACGCCTCAGCCAAAATAGGACAACTTTATGTACAGAACACAGAAGAAATGTGTTAGGGACAAACTGAAATACTAACTTCAGCTGAAGTTATGTATAATTTATTGTTAGTCCTTCCTTGTTTGGGACTGTATATTAGTAATGATACCAATCAATAATTAATGTTGATCTCTGGAAATACTTAAAGCTCTAGAAAGGAGATGTGAATGTACTTAGTTTCTGGAAGACATGCTCTATTAATAGTATTTTTCCAATGGTGTCTAGTCCAAGTAAATGTTCTTAAATCATTTAATTTTTGGGGTGCCTGGGTGGTTCATTCTGTTAAGCTTCTGACTCTTGATTTTAGCTCATGATCTCATCATGGCCATGAGATTGAACCCCTTGTTGGGCTCCTCACTGGAGCCTGCTTAAGATTCTCTCTCTCTCCCTCTCCCGCTGCCCCTCCCCTCCATCCCACACGCTCACACATGTGACTGCTCTCTCCCTCTCTCTCTCCAAAAAAAAATTTTTTTTTAGTTTTAAGTAATCTCCACACCCAAGGTGGGCCTCCAGGCTACACCCTGAGATAAAGAGTCACATGCTCCTCTGACAGAACCAGCCAGGTGCCCCAGTCCAAGTAAATTTTAAAGACTTTTTCTAATTTTTCTGTAGCATTATTTTCTCATCCTGTCTTTGAATTCATTGCTAATTGCAGAGATTTCCTTGGCAAGGTCATTACATTTTCTAACTAATGGTAGTAGTTTGCTAGTGACTTATTTACTTAGAGCCTAGGAGTGTCCAAGGACTTTTAAAGTTTTCACAAATTTCTCTTAATTTACCTACTTTTCATTTAGTGTTTTAAATATATTAAAATTAATTTTATTCTCTTTATATCTTAAAAATTTCTCTGATTCTGAACAGAGAAGAATGATGACTGCACCCCCATCTTGAAATATTTTTCACATTACAGATGTTAGTTATAAATAGTGTAATTTTACTTTTTACTAAGGAAACATTTTTCTTGATCCTTAATGAATCAACTCTGGTTTTCTTCCATGCATTTCAAAATATGTGTTTGTGCTCTCTAGAAAAACAAAGAACCATTTTTTCCTTTATTTTCTTGCCATATTTGTATAAGAATTAGACATTTGAAAAATAACATTTAATCATGAAATATTTTAATGAAGAAAACTATTTAACATGTAAAAAGCACTGGCAATTTCCATCCATATCTTAAAAATATTAGTACTTTTAACCATGTTTTTTAAGAATGTAAAGGCAATAAAATGTAGCATATAAACGCTTAGCTCATTTCCCCTTTCTTTTTCTTTTTTCTTTTTTTTTTAAATATTGCTCCCCATCTGACAACACAAATTTCTCTATATCCATCCCAGGAATGTACTTACGAATTTACTATTTGTGTCTATATTTAAAGCGATATATTTTATTTATTTGGCTGTTGTTATGGTATGTGATCCATTAGCAAATTTTTCATGGATTCTCTCACCACCAGTGACATAGTATTTTTATTTCCCCATATCCTTGCCAACACATGGTATTATCATATCTTTTAATTATTTTTATAAGTGCAATAGGATTTTATTGTTTTAACTTTATATAAAGTCTTTCATTGTGTAGAGCTCTTTTTAAAAAACAGGATAGTAATTGGTAGAAATTTCTTTTTATTTTTATGTCCTTCTAAAATGACACTTTTTTCTATTCTGCTCTGATGAAAATATTCTTTCATCTTTCTTGTTTTGGCCATTTAGTGACTCTTGTGATTCCATACACATTTTCAAATACAATTTGATTGGAAATTTGATAGGCTTTATGTTGAATCTGTAGATTGCTTTGGGTAGCATGAACATTTTAACAATATTAATTCTTTCAGTCCATGAGTTTGGAATGTCTCTCCATTTTTTGTTTTGTCTTCAATTTCTTTCATCAATATCTTACAGTTTTTGGTGTACAGGTCTTTTATCATCTTGGTTAAATTTATTTCTAAGTATTTTATTCTTTTTGATGCAATTATAAATGGATTGTTTTCTTAATTTCTCTTGATATTTCATTTTAAGTTTATAAAAACACAACAGATTTCTGTATACTGATTTCGTGTCCTGTAATTTTACGGGATTCATTTATTCATTCTAATATTTTTGGGTGGAGTTTTTAGAGTTTTCTATATTATGCCATGTTATCTGCAAATAGTGACAGTTTTACTTTTTCCTTACCAATTTAGATGCCTTTTTATTATTTTTTCTTGCCTAATTGCTTTCTCTAGGATGCCCAATACTATGTTGAATGAAAGTGGTAAGAGTGGGTGGGTATCATTTTTTTGTTCCTGATCTTAGAGGAAATTTATCAGCTTTTAACCATACTATAATGTTAACTGTGGCTTATATATGGCCTTTATGATGTTGAGGTGTGTTCCATCTATATGCACTTTGTTGAGTGTTTTTTTTTTAATCATAAATGGTGTTGAATTTTTTTCAATGCTTTTTCTGTATTGAGATGATTATATGATTTTTATTTTCCATTTTGTTAATGTGGTGTATCACATTGATTAATATGTAGATGTTGAACCATCCTGCCATCCCTGGAATAAATCCTGCTTAATTATGGTATATGATCCTTTTAATGTATTTTTGAATTCATTTTGCTAATGAGGTATAGTGAAATACAATACAATTTGCCAATTTTAAGTATACAATTCAATATGATTGACAAATATATATCATGTAACCACTACCACAATTGTGAGGTAGACAAATTTTTTTACCCTGTAGAGTTCTCAATATCTTTTTAGAGTCAGTCCTGTCCCCTGTCTATTCAACTACTGATTAACTTTTCACAATATAGGTTTTGTTTTTTAAGAATTTCATATAAATGTTTTCAAATATTATATAGTCTTTTGTGCCTGTCTTCTTTCATTTTTCATAATGTTTTTGAAATTTATGTATTGTGTTGTGTGTACCACACACTTACTTCCCAGTTACTAATCTATTTGAAATTAAGTTCAAGTGTTCCTTACATCCATGCCTTTCTGATTGCTGTGGTGGAATTGTAGAAGTTACATTTGATGTCTCCAGAGGCCAATATTGGCTATATTGGAAATTATTTTAAGAGGTCTACTGTAAAGCTCATGCCTCAAGTTCCTAATTCCCTATTTCAAATACATTTCTCCTTAAATGTCATTGCTTTGTATTCATGGAAGTGAACCCTGAGTCGTGTAATTACCATGCTGTTTCCCTTTGAAATTTACATTGGTGGAGAAATGAACTGCCACGATAAATTCATCTATTATATAGTTCACTGGATTTGGTGCCAAAGGAAATTTCATGTTGAAGTGTGTCCAGACTTTCTTTCACATAAAAGACTTAGATAAGATAAGGAAGGCCACCGGGGAACATTTGTCATGACATTCTTCACTGGAGTCCTTGATTTCTGTTTACTGCTAGGCTAATGTATTAATAAATTTTATTGTGCTTACAGTGTTTTCTTTATAATTATCCTTAGTAACTGTAATTATAGATAATATAATCTTGATAGATCTAATCACATTCAGGTTTTTAATGTTTGTAATATAGTTGCATTTTGAGACACCATTCATTTCCCTGAATTACTATTCATGTTCCTGCCCATATATGAAGATGTTCATATGCTCTACCTCATTGGTTTTAATAATATATTTTAATGAAATTACTGATTGACTGTATTTCTTTTGGTTTGTATTGTCTGATTCTAAAATTGCATTAATTATTGCCTAGAAATTTTATTCTATGAGTTCCTTTTCTTTTTTCTTTTTTTTTTTTTTTGCAGCTTCTTATTGCTGTGATATTCTCTAAGTTAGTTTCACTTTTAGGAGACATGTTGGGAAAAAATAAGGACAGTATAATCTTCGTTGTCAAGTCTAACAAAAGCAGACAATGTATTTTTTCCCAACATTTCTTCAAACATATCATGACAACTTATTGCCTCAACATTTAATTAGATCACCTGTGCATCACTAAGCAAATTACTGTGGCAGGGAATCCACTGTATTGTTCAGTGCTAATCATGTGCCTCACCTGAGAGATTAGAGGTATGTTTGTTCAGGGAGTCCTTAGCAGAAGGTAGAATGTATGGTGGCAGGAAACACAACAGATAACTACCACATTGCCTAATATAAAAAAATACTTTTTAACCCCTTCTAACTTATTTTTTTCTCTTGTAAATAAATTGCACTTTCTTCATGACGTGAATATAAATATTATTTGCAATTTGTTTGTAGTGTCTATTTCCAGCATCCTCACAACCCTGACCAAATTTACATACACACATTTCTGGCAAACTAGATTAAGAATCCTAGAGGGGCTCAAGGACTTTTTTCTTTTTCTTCCTTTTCCTTTTCTTTTTCCTTTCCTTTCCTTTCCTTCTTCTTCTTCTATCTTTCTTTTTTTTTTTTTTTGTAAACTTGGTAAATGTTAATCGCGTTTACTTAAAACTTATAATTTCCCCACCTTTCCCATTTTACAGATAATGACAATGTTTATTATTTAAACACGTGAAGAGTAAAGAGTAGAAATAAAGTTGGAGATTAATGTAGAGACATTTGTTAAAAGGCAAAGAAATGGGATTTTGAAACATTCAAATTCAACTTTGTCAAATATTTGGGAAAATAAAGAGACTTTACAATGCGAGGATAGTAAAGATTAAATGTAACAATGCAGATGAACATATGCTAATTTTAGTCTGATTTATAAAATGAGTTGTTATAAAACTCTTAAATAACAGTGATAGGTTTCGCATGAGTATATACTGAAAATTGTTTTTATATTTTTTATAATTGCCAGATGTCTAATACTGTTTTATCTATAACTTCTCATACTCTAATTCAGTGTAATTTTATGATCATAAATGAATATCATTGCAATTTTATCAAGAGTAATAAGTAATTATACCAGTCCAGATATTGTGATTATTATGCTGTTGTTAGTGAATAAAAGGTCTGCTTTCACCATATATCCAGATGGTTACTTAATATGTAAAACTAAATTTTTTTCATTACTGCTGACTACCTTTCTAAAGTTATGTGTAAGTTAATGTTAATATCAGGGCAGTTCAAAATGCAGAACCATAGTCGGTTTCACTTGTGATAACACAACTACTTAATCAACATTTTATTTCTTGATAATTCACCTTAAAACTAATTTTTAATTTTATTGTGTACTTAACCTTCAGTTCAACATTTTAATGCTCTTCTTTTTATACCTAAGTGGAGATTTTTTAAAAGTATGTAATGGTCTGTGATCTACAGTAGAAATGATTTTCTACAGCCTCAAGCACCGGATTTTAATAGTTTCACTTTATCCACGGGAAACACTACTCTTCCTCACCTGTCACATAAAGTACAAAAAAAAAAAAAAAAAAAAAAGCAGCTGTTCTAAAGCTGATCATCTGTGCAACCCTGGGCGATAGGCCCTCGACTGCTTGTCAAAGCTGCATTATTCTGATGCAGTGTGTACTCAGTACTATGCACTATCACTCTTAGCTCCCACGCCTTGAAGAGCTCAAACCACATTTCCTCTGATTACATTAGGGAACCAACTGTCCTCATACCCAAAAGGACACTCTGCGAAATATTTAAATACTCAGAACACCATCAGCCTCTCCTCCTGGGGGCACCTGAGTGACCATGAGCCAGGATGCCCTGGTCGGACCTTGTGAGGCTATTAGATCTTCCCAGGAAAAGGAGGCCACAGAGCCATTATGAGAGTCAAGGTACCTGGAGGCCCTCTTGGGATCCCAGCCAGCCTCTTCCTTTATGCTTTTGTCCCTTCCTGCCTCAGTAAGTTTGAGGTTGTTCCAGAATTCAACAATTTCAGAGGGGTTCTAACTAGTTTTTCTCTTGGCTTCTCTGTCTGGGTAATACTTATCCTCAAGCAAAGCCCTCAGCCAGGCCTTTCAGCTCAAAACATCACCCTAAAAATCAAAACGGAGGATAATCCAGGAAACAGAATTTACCATATATTGAGGACCTGCAGTGACTATCTATATATGGATGGCTAAAGCCCAGATGCTGGTTAACATTGATACCATGACCAAAAAGCAAGGTTGTGCATTGGCCATTAGGGTTCACTCCTTAGCTGATGGCCTGTCTTTGTTTATATAAATAAGTTTCTGCCTCTCCTACAGATTTGTTTACTAATGATCATAATCTGGATAAGAACCTTCTTAACAAAAGTCTGTAACTGAAGTGTAATCAGGCATATGCATGAGTATGCTCCTGTTCACTTCTTGATTCCTACTAGCCACAACCTGCCAGATTTGAAAGCACCCCATTTGCCCACTTCCTGTTGCTCCACCTGTACTTGACACCCAGAAGCTGTCTTTCCTTTGAGGCAGATGAATCCTGTTTCCTTTTTCAGGACAAGAAAGAGATGATCTTCTTGTTCTCTATGGCCCTTTCCTTCTCTTACCACAGAGAGCTCACCTTTGATTGCCTTTCTGCCTTGTTCACAGAGGCCAGTTGTCTGCAGTCAGGGCCCACCTACTTCTATCAGCATTTGACAAAGCAACCCACTTTGGCCAAGGTTGAGGGAGGAGTGCTGGGACCAGCCGGTGCTCCAGCTAGCCTTGTGACCAAGTCAAGTCACACTACCTCAAGGCTTCATTTTGTCACCCACAAGACTGATGTGACTGGTTTTGAGAGCTTGAGAATGTGTTAGGAACCCCATGTCATAACCAGCACAGACCCCATGCTCACTGTGCAGCAGTAGAGAGGATTCTCATGGGGCAGGAACAGGAGGAAATAATCTCTGCAATGGACTCAGACCTTTCATTTACACAGGACACTTGGGCACTGCCAGTCCATTTACGTGGGACATGGGGAATGATTTACAGAACCTTTCAGAAAGGTTAGGCCAGGGACACCTGGGTGGCTCAGTCGTTAAGGGTCTGCCTTTGGCTTGGGTCATGATCCCAGGGTCCTGGGATCGAGTCCTGCATCAGGCTCCTTGCTCAGTGGGGAGCCTGCTTCTCCCTCTGCCTTGTGCTCCCCCTGCTTGTGCTCTCTCTCTCTGTCAAATAAATAAATAATAAAATCTTAAAGAAAAAAAAAAAGAAAAAAGAAAGGGTAACCCAGAGGAAAGCTAGACCTCTCATGCTCTCTTAACTTGGAGCAGCCTCCTATGACCAGAACTGTCAGGGTCTCTGATGTCTCCTACATCCAAAGCTCTGACCATGCTCAGCCCCAAAGTGGAAAACAGGCAGGACCCCTGGACAATTCCTTGCCACACAGCCTGAGGATTGTTCCAGAAAAAGCTATCCTGACTTTGAACACACCCAACCTCTTGGAAAGGATACTCAGAAATAACTGGTTCACCATATGGAAGAAACTAACAAAAGAGAGCCCACAGTAGTGTGGAGTCTTGTTTGGAATGCGCAGCTTTCCCAGGATACCATGGAGATTGGCCATGCTGGTGGTGGTCTGCTGGTGTTACCATCATTACCTGTAGCTAGAACCCCACATTTACTGAGTCATTGATGTGCTTCCTGTGAAAGGCCTGGGACTTTCCATCTGAGACCTGTTCTGAACCTCTGTTACTCAGCCTGCCAGGGGACCAACTGCAGCTTAAAAACCTTGTGAAGCCAACTCAGAGCCACTCCTCCAGGAGAGCGGGTACCCCTTGTCATATGCACCCCCTTGGACATTGACTGTAGTCGTGCAAAAAGGCCTTTGCTGTATTCAGAGGATTTAGATGGCAGACACATCCTGACTGTAACATATTTATTTTGTTGGGTGAACTAGAGTTTGCTATGCATTATGCTGCTGGAGCATGTCTTGGCTTATTTAAGTGTGGCTTGTAAAATAGCTTTATTCTGATTTTAAACATGTTCCCAACTTTGCTGAGGTTTTGGGATTATGCACTTAAAAAATGGAAATTGTAGTGAAGAACAACTATTGTAAGTGGTAGCCCCAGCTAGTAGACTAAATTACAGTAGAAATTAACAAGAAGGAAAATCCTTGGGATCCCAGATCACTACGTAAAACAGAAAACAAACAATAACAACAACAAAATGTCAGCTCCTTGATGGCCCAGCTCTCTGAATAACAGTCACTTACTTTTTAGTATTGGAAGTACCTGCCTTGTTCACTACTGCCTTAGAAGCCATTAACTAACCTCACTCAGGAACACAGCCATTGTCAGGCAACTTCATCCATGGCAAGGAAGAGTGGGATAAAATGTGGCTCCTCCGGAGCACTTCTGCCTAGAGCTCATTGAATGCCAGGTTGACTGGACCAAGAGCAGGCAAAGACATTCTCTAGCAGGCGCCTGGAACTGAAGAGCCCCACAGGATGGAAAGGTAGAACTGAAAAACCATGTAATATAACTGGAACACAAAGGGATGGTTTTTCTGAAATTTTTCACTTGTCACCCAGTTGAATGATGAAGCTATTCCAGATTCAGATGAAAGGAAATCCCCAGTTGGGGATGAAATCTCAGTCTTTATGATTGTGGCTGATGTCTACTGATAAAATTTTATAGGAGTTTAATTTTTAAAAGTCTACCTTGTTAACTGTGCATGTGAGAACCCCATCCTTGGATCAGAGGTGTTGAAAATTAAAACAGAAGCCATTTGTGATGCTTAGAAACAGGGGTCGCCCTGCACAGACACTTGAATTAGATGTTCATGTTTATGAAACACCCAAAAGGCACTGTCTAGTAGAATCTTGGATAAGTAAGTTTTCCATTTAATTGTGATTCAGAGAGACTGAATTAATAATGCATTTTCTCTCAAGCACCTTTAAAAAATAATAAAATATGTCTTTAAATTTCAGGAGGCATTTCTGATAAAAAGGTTTTCTTAGAACTTTATGATAAGTATTATCCAGAGATGCCCTTGCCTATAGTGGCTGCGGAGCAACACCCGAGTCTTAGTTTGATAGTGTCCAAGTCGAAATTGCACTTAAATTGACTAATCCTCAATTCTCATGGTCTTATGGGATAGTGGGTTTGGGAACCCACTTTATTTCATTCTTATCTACCAGAGAATTACTGAGTAGCAAAAACAAAACAAAACAAAACAAAAAAACTGGGAACTGAAAAACTTTGATTTAATTAATACCATCAGGTATGATTTCTTACTAGTACCTAGTAGGAATAGCATATTATTTTGAATGATGCATACCTCATTTCAAATTCTTGAAAGCAATTTATTAATCCCTTTCAATGTTTTATTTTTATAATTTTTAAAATAGGAATGATCTTTTTGTTATATCATGCATACTTAGTATTTGGCATTAAAAATAATAACTCTTCTTAATATAAAATAATTTGATTTTTTAGTTCCAGAATGATCTATTAGTGCCAGCATCTCTGGCATCTTTGATCTGGTTGGTAGAATGAACCAATCTTGCACTCCAAATCTTCATGTCATTGTTAGGTCTGAAATTCAGGTCTTGATACATTGGGCGGTATCTAGAAAAGTAACTAGTTGCCAGAGATTTGGTTCTTGACACAGATGTAATACATTAACGAGCAGAATGACTAAATGTCTTAAGCTTCCTCTATATCAATGAGCTGTATTTTTGGTTATAATAATAAATCAATGCTCAGAAATCTGTTGCATTTCTATACACGAACAATGAGACTGAAGAAAGAGAAATTAGGGAATCCATCCCATTTACAATAGCACCAAAAACCATACGTTACCTTGGAATTAACTTAACCAGAGACGTAAAGGATCTATATTCTAGAAACTACAAATCACTCTTGAAAGACATTGAAGAAGACACAAAACGATGGAAAAATATTCCATGCTCATGGATCGGAAGAATTAACATAGTTAAAATGTCCATGCTACCCAGAGCAATCTACACTTTCAATGCTATCCCGATCAAAATACCAATGACATTTTTCAAAGAACTGGAACAAACAGCCCTTGAATTTATGTGGAACCAGAAAAGGCCCCGAATAGCCAAGGAATTGTTGAAAAGGAAAAACAAAGCTGGGGGCATCACGTTGCCGGATTTCAAGCTGTACTACAAAACTGTGATCACCAAGACAGCGTGGTACTGGCACAAAAACAGACACATAGACCAATGGAACAGAATAGAGAACCCAGAAATGGACCCTCGGCTCTTTGGGCAACTAATCTTCGAAAAAGCAGGAAAAAACATCCAGTGGAAAAAAGGCAGTCTCTTCAATAAATGGTGCTGGGAAAATTGGACAGCTACATGCAAAAGAATGAAACTTGACCACTCTCTCACACCATACACAAAGATAAACTCTAAATGGATGAAAGACCTCGATGTGAGACAGGAATCCATCAAAATCCTAGAGGAGAGCATAGGCAGCAACCTCTAAAACATCGGCCACAGCAACTTTTTCATGACACATCTCCAAAGGCAAGAGAAACAAAAGAAAAAATGAACTTGTGGGACTTCATCAAGACAAAAAGCTTCCGCACAGCCAAGGAAACAGTCAAAAAAACTCAGAGGCAGCCCATGGAATGGGAGAAGATATTTGCAAATGACACTACAGATAAAAGACTGGTATCCAAGATCTACAAAGAACTTCTCAAACTCAATACACGAGAAACAAATAAATCATAAAATGGGCAGAAGATACGAACAGACACTTTTCCAAGGAAGACATACAAATGGCTAACAGACACATGAAAAAATGTTCAAATCATTAGCCATCAGGGAAATTCAAATCAAGACCACACTAAGATACCACCTTACGCCAGTTAGAATGGCAAAAATAGACAAGGCAAAAAACAACAAATGTTGGAGAGGATGTGGAGAAAGGGGATCCCTCCTACATTGTTGGTGGGAATGCAAGTTGGTACAGCCACTCTGGAAAATAATGTGGAGGTCCCTTAAAAAGTTAAAAATTGAGCTACCCTATGACCCAGCCATTGCACTACTGGGTATTTACCCCAGAGAGACAGACGTAGTGAAGAGGAAGGCCATATGCACCCCAATGTTCATAGCTAAATCGTGGAAGGTGTCGAGATGCCCTTCAACAGATGACTGGATTAAGAAGTTGTGGTCCATATATACAATGGTATATTACTCAGCTATCAGAAAGAACCAGTTCTCAACATTTGCTGCAACATGGACGGCACTGGAGGAGATAATGCTAAGTGAAATAAGTCAAGCAGAGAAAGATAATTATCATATGATTTCTCTCATCTATGGAATATGAGCTAGGAAGATCGGTGTGGGAAGAAAGGGATAAAGAAAGGGGGGCTAATCAGAAGGGGGAATGAAGTATGAGAGACTATGGACTCTGAGAAACAAACTGAGGGCCTCAGAGGGGAGGGGGGTGGGGGAATGGGATAGGCTGGTAATTGGTAGTAAGGAGGTGTATTGCATGGTGCACTGGGTGTTATACGCAACTAATGAATCATCGAACTTTACATCAAAAAAATAAATAAAAGAAAAAAATAATATCTTTAAAATATTGCTTTTCATGCATATTTTACATGGTTGTCAAAAATATCATAAAATATTTATTAGATGCTTGGAAAATATAAAAATACAAATGGAACTGTTTTATTGCTTAGGGAGTACAATAAATTTGTCGCGTCTCTCAAATTTCAGGCCACATTGAAAGGAAGTGATTTCCTGAAAATAAAAAATAAAAGTAGCAAGTTGGTACACAGATTGGGTAGACTCAGTCATCTGGCAAATAATATCTTTAAGGGATATTTTGTGAATTAGAGTTGTAAACTGCCACGTGCATGAAGAATGAATTCTCCGTAAATGATAATTTTATTGTAAGATTTTAAAGCAAGTCTGGTTAATAATACGTGCAACAAACGTGGGTTTTAGAAAAGAAACCCCCAACTTAAAAATTGTGTTACCGTGTTGGCAGCCTTGTCCTAAGGGGAGGCACACACTCTTGCAGGCATGAGAATTTTACTTGTGATTTATTTTGGGGTAGCAGGGGAGTGTATGATTTTCCTGTGGCTGCTGTAACCAATTACCACAAGCTTTATGTTATTATTCATTTACTATCTTACACATTTAGTTATTATCTTAAGCGCACATTTATTTTCTTACAATTCTGGAGGTCAGAAGTCTGAAATCAGTTTTGCCGGGCTGAAATCAAGATGTCAGGTGGACCATACTCCCTCCATAAGGTCTAAGGAGAGAAATGGTTTCTTTGTCCTATTGTTCTGGAGCTGCCTCCCTTGAATTCTTTGGCTCCTGTCGGTCCCTTCATCTTCTAAGTCAGCAGTGTAGCCTCTCTAAATCTCTGTCTGCTGAGGTTGTCACTTTCTGTGTCAAATCCCCACTGCTGTCTTCTTTTAAAGAGAGTTCTGACTACGTCCAGGCCCTATTCAGATAATCCATATAAGGCAGCATTCACAGATTCCAGGGATTAGGACATGGATATCTTTGGGGCCATTATTCAACCTATCACAGGGGGCAGGAATATTTCATCTTTTTGCTGTAGTCTAATTAAGCATCACTCATGATACGTTAAATGTATTTGCTCTAATAATGGGCTTATGTAAAATCAAAGACCATCCTTCACTTCTCTTTTCATAAATTATTTTGTTGGAAACTTGGAGAATGGAGAGAATGGTCTCTGAAAGAAAAGTATTTTTGTATTCCTGGCCCTTGGAAGCTACATTTTTCCTCTCCATTATAAATCAGTGAATTTGCACGTAGTTTATTAGTAAATCTCTATAACATATCGGTGGCTTTAGTTCAGTCTTCAGGAAAAATACAAATTAAAGGAGAGCTCTGTGTTTGCTTTTTGAGATCAAGACCTTGAATTTTTAAAAATTTTTTTTGCCATATTAGGTTTTGGTTTTGTTTTTACCTTGTTTTGAGAGGTCCTGTCTGAGCCCCAGCAAACATTTCCTTTCAAATCTGTAATAAATAATGGGGTAACATGATATTTGCACAGTTATGAGTAATTTTGCACCATGTATTTACCCTAATATTTGGCTAAGCAATAAGGAGACATTAGACAAAAGACACTACAATATGGCAATGTTAACCAAACTTATTTAAAAAAGCTCTTACCTAAATGTACTAATTTGGGGGATATGGGCAAGGCAAGCATGTTGAAGGGAGGCCACTGTGTAATTAAAGAACAGGTATTGAGGATTGTCACCTCCTGTCCCTTAGTATCTACTGTGTAATAGTAATAGATAGCATTTACATAAAACTTACATGGAGTTACAGCTAAACTACATTTAAAAAAATTCTTATGAATTTCTGGATGGAGATTAAAGGACCCTTAATATAAGAAGAACAAGGGTAAAAGAAGTTAAGAATTTGGCAAAGGCTATACAGCTTACAAGCGGCAGAATTTGGACTCGAATCCAAGTTTTCCTGACACTGAAGTTTGTCCTTATAAACACTGTGCTCTTTTCTCATATAAACTTATTACTAGAATTGCTTTTAATAATGATGTTCAGGCATCCATTATCGATTTTCCTTATCATATACAGGCCCTCATGTATTAATTTGGAGAGAAATAACATTTACCAAGTGTCTAGTATACTTCTATTTTTCCTGCTTTTGTTTGGATTAGGTACTTTTTTTTTTTTTGGACTGGGTATTTTTTATGATTATATGTTTTTTCTCTGTTATTGCCTGATTAGCTTACTGTTTTATTTTTAGTGGTTGCTTAAAGTTTACATATTGCAAAGTTAACTTTTATTATAGTCTATTTTTAAGTAATGTTATACCACTTCTCAGATATAAAAATTTACAGCAGACTTTCATTATTTCCCTCAAGTCCTTTGTACTATTGTTCTCATATATTTTATTTCTGTAAATGTTATAAACCTCAGACTACACTTTTACTGTTTTTGTTTAGTCAATTATAATTTAAAGAGTTTAAAATGAAAAAATACATTAACCCAAATGTTTTAAATTTCTACTGTACTTTAATCCTTTTTGTGGATGCAGATTTTCATTTGGTATCATATTTTTTCTGCTGGAATATTTTTTTTTCTAGTACAAGTAGGCTGTTAAAGAACTCTCTTTAACTTTTCTTCTACAAAAGTCTTTATTTTGCCTAAAGTTTTTTGAAAGACATTTTTTTCTGGGTTAAAGAATTCTAAGATGACTTTTTCCCCATGGGACCTTAAAGATACTGATGTTTTCTTCCTGCTTAATAATAGTCTGACAAGAAGTTTCCTGTGGTTCTCTTTGTTTCTCTGTGGGTAATACTTCTTTTTTCTTTGCTGCCTTCAGGGTTTTCTCTTAAATTTTCTTTTTTCAGCAGCTAGCGTCATGTGCCTATTAGATGAGTATTTCTTTGTATTTAGCCTGATTGTAGTTTTTGAATTTGTGGTTTGTGAAGTTTCATTAATTTTGGAAATTCTTTGCTATTTTTTTTACTCAAATGATTCGTCTGATTTGTTCTTTCAGTTCTCTTTCCTAAACTTCAGTTACACATAGTTAAGCCTGATATGTTCCTACAACTCTTGAATGCTCTGTTCTGTGTTTGCATTATTTGTCGTTGCTTTTTTTTTGTTTCGTTTTTTATAATACGTATATTTACCTATCTTCAAGTTGTATGATTATTTCCTCTGCTGTGTTCAAGTGTTGATAAACTCATCAAGGGATTCTTCATTTGTGATACTGAGTTTTAAAATTCTGACATTTTTATTTGACTTCTTTTTACGGATTCTATCTGCTGAAGTTCCCTTTTGTTCATGCCTGCTCTCTACCTTTTTCACTATAACATTTAATACATTAAATATGGTTATTTTAAAGTCATCATTCTTATAGTTGTAGCATTATATACATCTCTGTGTCTGGTTCCACTAGCTATTTTTAACATGAATCCTGTTTTTTTTTTTTTTTTCAAATTTAGGTTTTTGTAAATCTTGTAATTTTTAATTAAATATTGAATTTTATGCACACACACACAAAAAGAGTAGAAAGTTATCTGTATTATATTTCTGCTTGGAAATGGTTATACCTTATATAAATTTTTTCTTTTACACCTTATCTTTTATAAGACTGTTAGCATAGGAATTGAGTCATCTTGTCAGTAGCTGACCTGATTTGTAGTTTTCCTTTGGGATATAGTTACCTTCAGTGCACAGCAGGCTTCACATTCCTGGGCTGAAGCTACCTTCTGCCTAGTATGAAGCCTAGTATGTGGATTGTCAGTGTTCTTTCATTCTCATCTTTTGGCAGGTTTTGTATCCTTGTACCATAAAGAGGAGAGAGTCTCTCCCCTTTTATTGCTCTCTGGTAGTAGACTGTTCTTTTTTTTCTTTTACTTTTTTTTTTTTTTAAGATTTTATTTATTTATTGGAGAGAGCAAATTAGCATAAGGGAAAGGCAGAGCTAGAGGGAGAAGCAGGCTCCTCGCTGAGCAGGGAGCCCAACATGGGGCTTGATCCCAGGATGATGAGATCATGACCTGAGCTGACTGAGCCACCCAGGTGCCCCTAGACTATTCTTAATAATTACTCAGTAAATGGCTCAGGATCAAGGCAGGAGGTGTTTGTTGGTTTTCCTGTTTAACCAAAGGCTTCTGCAGGCTCTGTGTACCTGAACCTCAAGGGAATGTCTTTCTCCACATTTCTGAGACACTGCCTTTTCCTACTTGGTGCATACTAGAATGAAAACTAGTTTTTTGTGTCCCCTCTTCTCCCTCTGGCAGTCAGAATCTACCTTGTTTCAGTATGTGTTCATATACATAAAGGTTTTTCCTGCATCTCTCTGGGCCAAAAACTTTCCCTCTCAAAGTGAAAGGTGATAGAATTCATAGTGAATTTGAAGCAATTGGTCTTTTTACAATGGAAAAATTCTTTTTACTGAATGACAGTGAGGGGAGAGGTGAAGGGTTTGGAGGTTTAAAGGAAGTGAAAAGTTTTGAAATATTTATTGTGGAGAATGACAGATTGACTAGGAAAACATGGACAGATAAAGGATCAAAAATTTTGGAGGAATCGATAGTTTTTCTCTTTTTCAGGAGCAAACCATAATCTCTGTGTAGCTAAGAGAGAATACAATATTTGCACTTCATATTTAATTGTGTTTCAGGTGGATATAGAAAGATAATTGGACAAAAGAGTTTGGAATATAGTTGAGATTATTTGAAGCTATATGGCAAGGGTGGTAACGTGGACAGGAAATGAAGTGAAGTGGGAGTGGGCTTTTGGACATGAGCAATCTAGAGTGGTAAATGGGCTAGTTGTTTCAATTATTAAAAACAAAAACTTGTGTAGCAGGAATAATGGAAAGAACAGGATAAAAGGCTAAACAACTAGAGTCAAAAATGATGCATTTAAACTTGTGTTTTCATATGGTCAGCTCTAGTTGATGACAAGGTATAAGGGTAGTCATGGAAATGGGTGACATTGAAACTTTTGAGATGAGGCTAATACCTGAAAATAACAGGATATTAAATGGGTTATCTTCATGGACATTGAAATCACTCAAAATGAATGTTCAGTTTATAGAGAGGGAAGACTCTAGCCATATCAAAACCTCCAATAAAAATTGGAAAAAGTAGAAGCCCAGTGGATGGCAGTAATAAGGGTGAACTGAACATGTTATTATAGGGTGGGCTGGATGTTAGATGTGAAAGAATATGCAGCTGCCACTTGATAAGGATGCAGGAAAGTAATGTTTTCATGAGAAAGTCAGGTTTCAGTTAAGATCCATGGGAAATGTACAGTTCATAGCTGTACAGTTTGGGTGGTTTAGTACATCAAACTGTTTATATTAGAGATTTTTAGCCTACTTTAGAGAAGAGTTATCATTATTGAGTTCAGTTATGTAGATGGCAGTGCATTCTTCTGTCAATGTGAATTTGGGAGTGGGGTAGGTTAAGGTAATGCTGTACAGTGAATTCTGACTTTTTCTGTGGAAAGTTTTGCATATTCATTAAAGAAGAGTGCTGTGTGCTGGAAGAGCTTCCAGACCTGAGAAGAGAAAATGACAGGTATTTTATCATTATAGAGAGAAGTTCTTCTAGATTCAGAACTCCAAGTATATTTGAGTAAGAAGATATGCTGACATACAATTAGTCAGTCATACACAGTATATTTGGCATAGTCGTAAGAAGACTGGGAACTGAGTTAGTATCTGCCTTTTCAGTTTACACTCTATGATGTGTTGAATAAGTCAATAAACTTCTCTGAACTTCAGGTTTTCCTCTTGTTAAAAGGAAATACCTCAAAAGACGTTATGAGAATTAAATGGTAAATAATAATTATAAGCACAACAATAATTAACAAAATTCTGTTTGTGGTCAGTAAAGTCCTATATGCTTTATTCAAATGATTTTTTTTCTATAATAGAGAAATTCCTAAAAAATGTGATCCTATTATTATTTCTATTATATTAGGCTTTCTGAGTTGATAATCAATAAGTCATATATAATCTTTGATGCTAAGGAATTAATAATCTGCCCAGGAATTATGATCTCCTTTTGCAGAAGACATTTATATCATTCTTTTCAATTTATTTTGTGAATAATTTTTAACCACAAATAATAATTTTTTCTTCTCCTTTTCTTTATTATTCTCCTCTCCCCTACATGTTTTCCTCCTCCTACTAGTCTTCCTTTTTCTCTTCCCTCTCCCCTTCCTCCTTTTTCTTCTAAAGGTGGAAAGGATGGATTTTTCTTATGGGAAAATTATAGGGGCAAAAGCTCTGTGCTGGTCTTAGTCACCAAACTTTAGTATAAAATGCTCATTAGTTCAAATTTCTTGCCAGTTTTTTTTTTTTTTTGTAACTATAGTGTGAAAAATGCTGAGCAAAGATATTCTATTGATAAGGCCAATAATTTTTAAAGAGTAGACTCTTGTTGATGGTAAATTATTCAAGTCTTGCCAACTTTTTATTTTCTTGATATATTCTGTTATTAAAAAGGATTACTTACATATTATTGAGATCAGATTTAATTTAAATGCCGTAGAAATGTTGCTAATATTAAAATTAAATTCATTACTCTATGTTTCTTAGCTATTTTTTTGCTCTTTAAAAATTGTATTTTATTGAAAGTCAATAACTTTCTATTGAATAACTGTAGTACAAAGAAAAAATATAGCTTGACCTTGTAGGTTCTACAAACCTGCAGGATATTCTTTATGCTATTAAAATGAAAAGTAGTTTTCTGTTTTTATTTCTGATTTGATATGGTGGAATGAAGAATTATCTATCCCCTTTTCCCTCTCAGATATTATTTTAAAATATCAAGGGAAATAAAAGAGAAGTGTAAATTTTGTCTTGAATGAAAATTGAAAAAATATCTATCCTCAAGTTTCTAAGAAGGGGAAAGGGTTTTAAAATATTCTACAGATGAAAAGGGGTTGCAGGCAATTTGGAGTAGAAAATGCTTGTAGTTTTCAGACAAAACTGGTTAATTTTCTAAAAACATAAATTGTTAGGTTTGAGAGTAGAAAGGAGAGATAAATCTAAGAATACTAGTTGCCACTAAAGAGATTAGACAGAATTTAAAGAGCTATATCTGCTTTCACTAAAACGTTAGTTTCAACTAAGTTTTCAGGGAAAATTCCTTATAAAGTTTAAGAATCATATAAAGCTAAGACTATCTAAAATTGTACTACAGCATAGAAAATGTGGAAAGTTTCTGAATTCTTTTTATGTAGGCTTTATAACATGGATACAAAATCTAACCAAAATAGCATACACAAAAATAGAAGTGATAGATCAACATAACTTAATAATGCTAGTGAAAACCTTAGAGAAAATATTAACAAGTCTTAAATAGCCATGCTTTAAAAATATTATATATAATAACATCAATATGTTTTTGCCTTCAGAAAAATAGGAGTTAAAATCTGTTCCTAGATTAAAAAAAAATTCAGTGAAATAAGAATGTATAACTTTTTCCTCAATTAAAACTAACATACTGATACTGATTTATATTGGCTTATTTACAATCTTTGTGTTATATCAACTCTACTTTTAACATTTTTTTCTCCTTTCTTCAGTTCAAATGTTTTTTTCCGCTTTAAAATGTATTTATACTATTTTTATTCTCCTAGAGCTCATCCTTGAAATCCATTCTGGTGTTTACCCAGATGTATATTTATTTTCCTATCAATATTATAGGGCTATAAGTATCCTTAAGTGACAAAACTAACTCACTAAGCATCATTTTGTGGTGTCCCCCACCCAAGCTGTTGCCCTTCACCATGTTGTAATTTTCAAAAATTTTATTCTAGACTATTAATAAATGTCTTTCTTCTCCTCTCTTCCTCTCTTCTCCCCTTTCTGCCCCCCCTTTTTGTTAATGCTTATTAAGACAACTAAGTGTTTTTAAATTCATTTGTAAGCATAACTTCCACTGCTATATATTATCCTCCTTGATGTTCTTTCTTTCTTGCAGAAGTTCACATTTAGGTCTTTATGTAGTGAGCTTTCTGAAGCCTTGTTTTTCTCCTTCCTGAAACTAGTTGGAAAGTTTGAACTTTGAGGTTTCATTTTTCAACACCCATAAATATGACTCCATTCTCCTTTTGCAACAAGTGTAATTTGTAATGTCAAATGAATTCTTTTTCCTTGCTAGCTAATTGACTTTTTCTCCTGGCACTTTCTGTTTTTCTTTGATGATTTGAAATTTTGTGAATATAAGTTTAGAATGGAATTGTGCTGGCACTTTATGATCCCATAAATTTTACATTATTCTTTCATTCTGAGAAATTTCTTAGTAATTTTTCTAAAAAAAAAGCCTTATCACTCTATTTTTAGTAAATCTTTTTTTTTTTAAAGATTTTTATTTATTTATTTGACAGAGAGAGAGACAGCCAGCGAGAGAGGGAACACAAGCAGGGGGAGTAGGAGAGGAAAAATCAGGCTCCCAGCAGAGTAGGGAGCCCAATGCGGACTCTGGGATCACGCCCTGAGCCGAAGGCAGACGCTTAATGACTAGCCACCTAGGCACCCCTATTTTTAGTAAATTTATGATATATGTATTGGTAATTATACTTTCAACTTCCATATCTTTTTTACTTTTCTTCTAAAATTTCTTGGGCTCTTCCTAACACTGTCTGAGAAAGTGATTCTGCCTAATCTTGCAGGTCAGTAATTCATCTGTGTTTGTTTTTATTCGAGAACTTAACCCATCTGTTGAGTTCTCTATATTAACTATTGCTTTTCATTACTAATACTGTTTGTTTTTTATGACTTCAGGTGCCTTCTTACTGCTCCAATAACTTCTTAACTCTTTGTAGATATTGAATATGCTTGTTATTATATTGCATATGTTAATTCTGCTTATCTGATCTTGCTTCTCTTTCTCTTTCTGATACAGTACATTGAATATATATCTTACTGTTCCGTGAGTTCTTATATTTTTGAAGTTGTGTACATAATGGCTGATGATGGGTACCACAGAGCAGCAGCTAGAGCCAATTACTAGCTGGTGCCTTATGTGATGATTTTGAGGTAGGGATGAACAGTATCCTAGAATAGACCCTATAGGATTACACTCTGTATCTTTGCAGTTCTCCTTAGTTAAGATCACCTGGCTTTCAGAACGCAGACAAATGGGGGAAGACAATAATCTGAGGAACTAGGAAGGTTAATTCAGGTTAGTCTTGTATACTGCCTCTACATTAACCTAGGGATCCTGGCAGTGCTAGGTTGATCATTACTTTTCTGCCTTTCTGTGTCCAGGGTAGTAAGCAGGAGAGGAAATGACACATTTTTAAAAAATACTCATTTTCATACTCTACTCAGACTTACTTCACTTTAGGCTAATGTTTCCCTTTCAGTCTGTTACCACAAAACAATGTTTTACAGAATTTTCTCATAGCTTTTATGTTAATGTGATAGATCCTTCAACTTACTTCTGCTTTCTACATTATTTCCAAGACAGTAGTTGAGAAGAGGAAGCCAGCACCCCAAGCCAGTTGTCATCTTCAGAGGAACATGAAGTGCTCCAGAAATATAATCCTACACAGATATCTAAGATTCAAAATGCTATTTATTAGCTACTCTATTTTTATAACTCTCTTATTTTCTATTTCACAAATCTGAAAGATTATATTACGTAATTTTTCATTTCATCTTCTTTTTAAGATCCCATTCTTTCCATTCTTATTTCCTTTTTCTGTTCTTAATTTTTTAATGTTTCAAAAAAATTTTTTTTTATAGTGGCTAATTTTATATAAACTTGCCTAAGGTGTAGTGCATGGTTCTTTGGTCAGATATTAGTCTAGATGTTGCTGTGAACATATTTTTGGATGTGATTGACATCTAAAATCAGCTGACTTTAAATAAAGGAGATTATCCTTAAGAATATAGACCTCATCTAGGCATTGAAGGCCTAAAGAGCAAAAACTATGGTTCCCTGGAGAAAGAATTGTGCCTCAAAACTGTTATAAAAGTCCTCCCTGAATTTGTAGTTTGCCAGGATGCCTTATAAATTTCAGCATCTAGACTGCAGCATCAACTCCTTTCAGAGTTTCCAGTCTGCTAGCCTCCCCTACAGATTTAGAATGTCCCGCCTCCCACATATGCGTGAACCGGTTCCTTAAAATAAATCTCCTTGCGTGCACACACACACACACACACACACACACCGGTTCCTTAAAATAAATCTCCTTACACACACACATGCATACACACACACACACACACACACACACACACACACACACACACAATACATACTGTTGGTTCTGTTTATCTGGAGAACCTTGACTGATGCAGGGATATATACTCTGATAAAGCACTAGATTGTTTGTTAGGATTTAAAACTATAGGCAAAAAATCTCTCCTTTAAATCTCTCAATTTTCTATTTAATATTTGTTGTGACTTTCTGAGAAGACAGTGATGCAGAAATATATATGTAATTCATTAGGGGATCACAGTACTTTTTCTTTTAGTTGTTGACAGAACAGAAAAATAAGTATTAAAATATGTTTATTTTACATAAGAGGACTTAATTGAGAAGAGTAGGTAGAGACCAACTTTGAGATATAATAGAGTAAATATTCATTAAGTTTTTTACATATAACTTAACTTTTTTGTCTACATTTTTCAGAAAATGCTTTTTACTTTCCAAATACAATGAAGCTATTTTGAACACTGTCACTTTCCATGTGTTCTTTGCTGCATTTCTTAGCATTCACAGATCTTTATTGTTCCTCCTCCCCTTTCGCTTTTATCACAAGACTCAAGCTTATCATTATATTCTTTTGCATCTAACACCTTATCGGGAAGGAAAGATTTTCTTTTACTCTCAAGTTCTTTCAGCTGGACTAAGAATTAAATTTACACAAGACAGATTAACAGGAGAAAAAAAAAAACAGAGTTTTATTACGTTCGCCTGGAGACCCAATAATGACACGGAGACCTAGAGAAATGACCAAGGCAGTTTTTTTTTTTTTTTAAAGATTTTTATTTATTTATTTGACAGAGATAGAGACAGCCAGTGAGAGAGGGAACACAAGCAGGGGGAGTGGGAGAGGAAGAAGCAGGCTCATAGCGGAGGAGCCTGATGTGGGGCTCGATCCCACAACGCCGGCATCACGCCCTGAGCCGAAGGCAGACGCTTAACCGCTGTGCCACCCAGGCGCCCCCAAGGCAGTTTTTTTAATACTTTTTAGACAAAGAGACAATAAATTAGTGAGGAATTGACAGGATAAAGGAAACAGATGTTTGGGGGCTTTAATTAGTGAAGAATTCTAAGTGGAATTTGGTTGAGATAATAGGTTAGTAAAAAAATCTACAGCTTTCTGGGTTTTAAAGTCCCTGTCTCTGATAATAGGGATGTCTTTTTATTTCTCAGTACAGAGAGTGTGCCTTTCATATGGGAGATTTTATTTCCTGCTTTCCCAAGACAGAGGAGGGCCTGAGTGTCCTTGCACTGGCTGCTTCCCAGGTAGCTTCAATTCAAATTAATAAATATGGCATTGTGGTACATTTTGGGTGGCCTGCCCTTGGCCTCTATTGCCTCATTCTTTTACTTCCCCTCCTTCTACTTTCTGTTACTTAAGTGCAAGTCTTTCCCTATCTCTCGATCCTTGGCTTTTTATCTTCCTATAATTCTTTCTCTCAGAGATTTGATGTTTCTAAGAATTTAAGTATTTTTCTGTTTTGGTGTTTTCAGAATCATTGTTTTTAGTTCCAGAAATATAAAAAGCAATTGCATTTTACAAGAGGGAATATATTGGTTTACTTCAAAATATCAACTGAGTACTCGTAAGGAAAGAAGCTAGCAGCTACCACTAGAGGAAAGTCTGGGGTGGACTCAAAGTAGGTCTACCATGGATGAGATAATAACAGAAGTACAGAATTAAAGATGAGTGAGAATTTTCACAAAAGATTGTTCCATTACTTGTACAAACGTTATTAAAACACCATACCCTAGGAAAGGAGGACAATTGCTATCAAGAAAACATGGAAGTATTGTTATTTTTGAATTGGCAAATTTGGAACTACCTTTAGAGAGTGAGAAATAATTCATGTATTTCTCATCCAGCATACTTTTAATTCAAAATGTTTATTAATCTTAAAGCTCATAGTACGTGGGAAAATAAATCTTATGACTCTTTTTAACAAGGAAGTGGGGGGATGGGCTAGCCCAGTGAAGGGTATTAAGGAGGGCACGTAATGCATGGAGCATGGGTGTTATATGCAGACAGTGAATCATGGAACACTACATCAAAAACTAATGATGTACTATATGGTAACTAATATATCATAATAAACAACAAAAAAGGAAATTATTTATATAATTGCACGTTGCAGTGATAAATTATGATATTAATCAAAGGTATGTATACGGAAAAGCAGGTATAATTTTAAAATAATCTAAACAGGTGTTTTATGTAGATGAGAAGCAACACATATTTTTTTAATTGTTTTAAGGAACTCAGGCATATTCATGATAAAATATATGATGATTTAATTGTGGGGAGAAATTAAATGAAAATTTGGAAATCGCTCATTTCACAAATTCACAAATGTGAATTTGGTGTTAGTATAAGTTCAAGTGTGTGTGTGTGTGTGTGTGTGTGTGTATGTATATAATGAGTTTTGTAAAGACTTGCAGATTTTACTTGAATAATTCATATTTATTGGGACATATTTCTTTCTGGTAGTATTTCATGCACACAGAAATCAGCATATTATCACTGAATTGTCCTTAGTACAAAATGTGCTACTTTAATAACATGATACAATAAAATAGCTATTTAATTTCAGGGACTTATGCATCTGATTTGATAGTACATTCTAAATTAAATAGATAGCAAAATTTTTCTTCCATGCTTCCAGTATCAAAAGGGGCCAAAACATTTGCATATGAAATATATTAACAGTCATGAAATACTTATCTTCACAGCCAGTTTCAGCAGACGATATTTATTCAATGATGCAGTTAGAATTCAAAAGGAAATTTAGTGACAATTTTATTTAAGAACATTGTCATCTTGGTTATGGAAAAAACAATTGGGACATTATTTCTGCCAAGGAGATTTAGGAAGCTCAAAGCTGCCAGTTATGCAAATTCATTCCAAACAACAACTCTGACATCATTCAAGGACACGGTGTTTGTAAAGATTTTCTTCTACTGTGACCATCTTTATAATTGTGCATTTAAAAAGAAAAGTTATATTTTCAACCCATTTGACGTCAGGAAGAAAATAATGAAATTCAGGGGTGATTGTTTTGATAGTAACATTGAAATTGTTGGAGATCATAGAGAAATCCCATTTTCCCCATGACGCGCTTTATTTTTCTGGTTGCATCACTTCTCTTTCAGTTGTCTTGGTTAGCAGTGATGATGTACAGAATTAGTAATATGTTGTTGTTGTAGGATAAGTGAAAATATTGTAGATTTTTGAGTTTGTAAACATTCAATAAAGAATGTGTATTTCTTCTGTCCAAATTAATTCAGAACTATATAAGAGAGATTCAGGATTTAGGTTAAGATCCAAAATTTACCTTTACTATTAATAGAGCTGAGTGAAGGACATGTTTTATATATGTGGGAAGAGAACTTGCTACTATGCATTCCTGGTTTGAGCTAGTAATCAGCCTAGTTAGGAGCACAACTAGAAAAATCAGAATTTCCATGCCGGAATAGTCCCATGCATCTTGTGGTCAGGCAGTCCCAGAGAATAAGAGATCGAGCAGTGCTTTCTAACTAACTTTTCTTTAGATTACGATATTAACTTTCCCTTGCTACATAAAAATTGTCACAGATTTAGCAGCTTAAAACAATACTCAAGTATTACCTCCCATGTAGGTCAGAAGTTCAGGCGTGACTAATGAGTCCTATGATCCAGTATCACATTCCATAATGTACATGTTGGGCAAGATTGAGGCTCAGGGTCCTTTTCCAAGCTCATTTGCCCGTTGGCAGAGTTCAGTTTCTCGCTGCTGTAGGACACATGGCAGCCTGTTTATTTAAGACCTGATGGATAATCTCTCTGATCTCGACAGAAGTCTAACAGGTATTTTTAAAAACTCATCTGATATGGTCAGGCCTACCCAGAATAATCCTCCTTTTGATTAACTCAAGGTCAGACTGTTTAGAAACTTTATTTATATTTGCAAAATGCTTTCACCTTTCTATATAATGTAACGTCATTATGAAAGTGAATCCTGTCACATTCATAGGTTCTTCCTACAAACAAGGGAAGGAGATTATAGTGTGTGTTGTGTTAAAATTTAGGATTGGAAATCTTTGAGGTCATCTTAGAATTCTTCCTACCTCACTTACCAAACATAAAATCAGCTCTTTCCTTTAAGCAGTTAATATGAGATGAAGAAAGAAGTCAAGAGTTTACTCTAAATTTTTTCACAACAAAACACCAGGCTAACTAACAGAAAGATTGTCACCAATGAGGATCTTGGTTTTGTTTTATTTTAAACATTTGTCGAATCATATTTCCCTGGTAAAGACATGATCCAGTAGCACCCAACATATATTTCAAATTTCCCCACTTAGTCCTTGAATTCAAGAGGTGTACAACTCATAATACTATATTTTAAAACTGTCATGCACCTATATTATAGATTCAACAATAGTGCTTGAGCTAATATATAAAAATTTAAAACTTTGAAAGAAACAATCTTAAGCATTGTGCATCACTTCCAGTATTACAGATTTCAGTTCTCTGGTATTATTCTCTATCTCTTCATTTTGTTTTTTTCCATCTCTTCTTGTACTGTAAAAATAATAAAAATAAATATTGTAAAATTCTTGTCTAATTACAATATTTATTTATTTATTTATTTATTTATTTATTTATTTATTTATTTATTTTAAAGATTTTATTTATTTATTTGACAGAGATAGAGAGCCAGCGAGAGAGGGAACACAAGCAGGGGGAGTGGGAGAGGAAGAAGCAGGCTCCTAGCTGAGGAGCGTGATGTGGGGCTCGATCCCAGAATGCCGAGATCACGCCCTGAGCCGAAGGCAGAAGTTTAACCACTGTGCCATCCAGGCGCCCCTAATTACAATATTTAGATTACCAATGGATATACTTCTGTCTGCATTTTCTTTTGTATTTTGGTTATTTTGTCCTACCTTTTGGCAGCCTAGTAATTTTATTGAATATCTGTTATTGTTTGAAAAACAGAAGTTCTAACTTATGCCATCTTCAAAGAGGGCTTACCCCTTACTTTGCTAGGAAGATAGAGCAGGTGATTGATGAACTTAATCTAATTATGAACTTGCCGAGTTTGAGATGGGCTAGAGTTGCAGTAGTAATGTATCTTTATCTGCTTTACGCTCAGTTCTTGGCATGGCTTTCCAGTAATTCCAGATGAGAGCCTGAGATAGTCAGTGAGGTTGGTCCCCTAGTGAGCTCTGAATTTTATAATCTTTGTCTTTTCAATACAGCGAGACTATGGAGAATGCTGTTCTGCTTTTCAGAAAGTTTTGGCTCACCTTCTTTACCTCTTACCTACATAATTCATAATTTTGAAAATATCCTGAGAGACAAATCATCTATATTTATGGCTTTACACTGTGGCTCTCATTTTTATCAGAACCTTGGTAACTCCCATCTCTGAATGTCATGTCTCTAGTCATACAACAATACCAAAATATATGCTCATTTCTCTGACTCTGAACTGCAGTCCTCTTCCCAGGACCTTGGCCTGCAACTTTAGCCTTTTTCTGTTTACCTTGACACAAATATCTGCAGAATATCCCCTCACCTCTTGGCCTCCCCTGTCTGTGGTAGGTGGGCCTTTAGTCATTACCTAAGCAGCATTCTGCTGCCTTTAAATAAGAAAATGCAAATTAATAAAAAAATAAATTTGTAATTTTCTAGCTTTTCTAGTTAATCTCCACGAAAGAATTGTTTGGCCACATGCCGCTCTGTCTTGGTGAGAAGTGGGAGTTTATCACTGAAATCAAAGATTATGTAAAATCTTTGTATAACTCAATCTCTGGGTCATATTTTTAAAATCACATCTAGTTGCCTGATTGATATGCTGTCAAAAAATTCTTAAGGACCATTCTCAGTTGTGGGTGAAGAATTTAGAATTTAGAAAGGTTGTATACAATTTTTGTCTTATCCTCAACATAATGAAGCATTATTTTTATGTTCCTAAGAGTTATTCTTTACTAGTAGTACAGTCTACAAGTAAAAGGAGAAATTATGACTGATAAGATCAGCAGGTTTGCTATACTATCTGAGAATCATGAGTATACTTGGAAAATGAATTTTGGGGGAAAGCTCAGCTCCAGAGCTTAACCTTGTATAAAAATACACACGGAGGAATATTTCACTTAGAAGGAGTTTCATCCAGAGGTAACCAAGAGTCACATGCAGTCACTTTCATTAGAAGGATAATTAACATGTATCTGGGTTGATGGTAAAATTTAACCCTCCCCAGAGTGTTTCTGGTGCTGTTTTTTATGTTAGATAAGAGTTAACCACATTTTAAACAGAGTATCTATTTTTCCATATATACATAGATAGGTACATACTTTATTGCAAAAAAGAATGATGACTGAACTGAAGTCATAGCAATAGAAATATATTATTCCATCTCATTTTAACTATCCCACATAAAATTCCATACGTACTTATTTGTCTTACTATACGTATGTACTACTTTCTTTATAAATCAATTTATTTGAGAGAGAGAGAGAGAGAGAGCATGGTGGGGAGGGGCAGAGAGAAAGGGAGAGAGAATCCTAAGCATACTCCATGCTGAATGCAGAGCCAGATATAGGGCTTGATCCCACAACCTTCAGATCACCACCTGAGCTGAAACCAAGAGTTGGATGCTTAACTGACTGCATCACCCAGGAACCCCAATATCTCTTACTTTCTTATGTGCTGACATTCTGATTTGATTTTCTTGAGACATATGATAGCAGGTCTATGGCTGGGTATGAAGGCGTTCTAATGCCACTTCAGGATTAACAGCAGAGCACTGTAAAAGCCTTTATTTTTCACTGATTATTCTTAAGCAAGTATGTTTTAATGACTTAATGATAATGCTAATTTCAGTTTCTTCATGGTAACAAAGAGCAATGAGCAATTTTGTCATGAATAATTTTAAGTCATGACCGGTAGTCCCCAGGTAATTAATTTACAGAGGTTATAGTAAAAAAGGGAGTAGAAGAATAGTATGAAATTTAAAGCCTCTGTCAGATGGACTTTTGTTCTATTTCCTGCATACCACAGGCCTTTATTAAGTCTATGTTGGGGGCTCATCCTAATACAGCTATCAGGAATCATATTACATTTTAAGAATGTTACTCATTTTTAAAATTGTGAATAAATATGAGGATTCTGGAATATGGTATTAATAATATTTCTTTTACTGGTATGCATCCTAAATGAATATATTATTTTTCATGTAACCTACTTTTGGCCAGTTTAATAAATATTGCATCAGATTTGTATAACATAATCAGTTATATGTTCATTTTCCCTATTAAATCAAATTATAAATTTGGTTAGCAATTTTGTCAAGAGCCATGATTACAGAAAATATAATTGCTATTTGTGGTTAAAGCATTTATTTTCTCAGTGGGTTTCTGATAATGTAGAGGATTAACAGATAATAGCTCTTGGACCATCATTACTATAGACAGGCACCAATACCATATGCTTTTGGGTATGTATTTGTATATTGGTTGTTTATTTGAAGATTTATGAATCATTCAGCCACTTTAAAAAATTTCCACCTATCCTTGTTTTTCTAACACCTACCACGTGTGCTCAGAAATGTACATCCCTTTGTCAGTAAGTTTGGGATAGATACCTTGTTACATCTTTTCAATGATACTGGCTCTGACAGTGTTCTTTTTTAAAAAATATTTTATTTATTTTAGAGTTAGAGAGAGAGAGAGAGCGTGTGTGGGGAGAGGGACAGTGGAAGAGGGAGAGAATCTCAAGCAGACTCTGTGCTGAGTACAGAGCCTGACGTGGGACTCAGTCTCACAAACTGAGATCATGACCTGAGCCAAAATCAAGAGCTGAACACTTAATCAACTGAGCCACCCAAGCATCCCTGTGACACTGTTCTTAAGACCTTATTCATATAAGTTATAACTAAAAATAGTTAATGAAATCTAGATATATCACCATGGGGTATTATACAAAACTTAAAGCACAGGGATTTGCCCCCTACATTGAGACAAGAAGTTTGAGAGTACAGCTAGAAAAGTACCATGATATTTAAGCAGTGTAACAGGTGGCACTCCTTATGGAGATTTGGCTGAGAATGTCATGACATTTGGCACAGCACTTCTGAAATAAAGAAGCCCCCATTCCAAACACTAAAAATGGGTTAATATAAATGGGCAATGGGCAATAAAGAGCTAAAAAATGTGAAACTGAGGATGCCTGGGTGGCTCAGGTCATGATCCCAGTGTCCTGGCATAGAACCCATGTAGGGCTTTCTGCTCAGTGAGAGCCTCCTTCTCCGTCTTACTCTGCCTGACGCTCCGCCGCCCTGTGTGCTCACTCTCTCTCTCTGTCAAATAAATAAATAAAATATTTTTAAAAAATGTGAAACTGAAAATCTGAGTGAAGGAAAAAAAATCAGGGCAAAATCAGTGTCACAAAGTTAAAAAGTCAAAGTGTGGTGCGAAGGAACAGCCCCCCACCGGAGAGCTGTGCCATAGCCCTGAATGGTGAATAATTGGTTAGCCCCAAAGTCTTCTCTCAAAAACAAGACCATGTATCAACATGCTAAACTTTTAAAAACATTTAAAGAAACGTACACTTAAATATCATGGTACTTTTCAAGCTGTACTGATTTTTCTATTTAAAAAGGGAAGAGACATGCGGGTGAATGACAAGAGGCAGTTCTACAGAGATTTTTCTGAGTGAGCTCTCCTCCACCTATTTACATTGTGAAATAGGAAAAAAAACTCAAACAGCTCTTTTCCAAACTTAATTTCTATCTCAGTGTTTTGGCTTGTCCTTCTAACATGCTAATATATGTAGAAAAAAAAGAGGAGGTTTATTGGCACATGTACATTCCCGTTTGGCTAATGACAGGTTAAGTTAGAAAAGATGTAATATTTCCTCTAAGGAATGTAACTTGATGATGGATAATAACAGCAACTGCAGAAAGTTCACTATGTAAACAGTGCCAGCCACCTTTCTAAGCGCTTTGCATATGTTAACTCATTGTACACTAACAGTATCTCTACAGGGTGGGTACTGTTAATTTAAAAGGAAACTGAAGAACAGAAAGTTTAGGGGCGCCTGGGTGGCACAGCAGTTGAGCGTCTGCCTTCGGCTCAGGGTGTGATCCCGGCGTTATGGGATCGAGCCCCACATCGGGCTCTTCCGCTATGAGCCTGCTTCTCTCTCTCCGACTCCGCCTGCTTGTGTTCCCTCTCTGGCTGGCTGTCTCTATCTCTGTCGAATAAATAAATTAAAAAAATCTTTAAAAAAAAAAAAAGAAAGTTTAAGTGATGTACTTTAACTTATACAGTGTGTAAATGATGGAAAAGGGATTCAAACCCAGGTAGTCTGACACCGGTATTTGTGATTATAATCACAATACTATGTTTGTGTATGCTATGTTTTTTATGAAAAATCCAAATTTTAGTAACTGTTAATTATCAATAGAATAAGAGAATATTTTACAGAATAATAGTTATCAATATAATAAGAGAACACTAAGAGAATAATAGAACTGTTAGTTATTAATAGAATTATTACTAACACTTTGAGATACTGAAATTTTTTATTCCAAATTGTATTAAAGCTGGATTATCCAAATTAAATATGGTGGCTCAATTTAAAGGAAAAGCCATGGGATAGGCACAGAACTAATCTTTTGTAATTTTTTTCTATTAAATTGCACTGTTCCTTGTGATTATTTAAGCCAACTAGCTTATTATAGTAGCTGTGATTATTCTGTAGATACTTTGATTATGTAGCATTTTATAAAATTATTAGAAAATGCTTATAAAATGTATGTTTTAAATTACATATAATATTTTAAAATTCACATTCTGTATGTTGAATTGAGATAATTATTGGGAACACTGGGGAGATGGAGGCTTGGTCATAAGACTATAGATTTAGACACATACTTGGAAGTTCTTCTTTCCTACTCTGAGTTCTCTTTTTTCCCGATAAAGTTAGGCCTCCACCAGGTTAATAAATAGCACCATCATTTGTCTTATCAGAGCAATTAGTAGAAGCTTACAGAGTTGCTCACGTGCTATTGTGAATTTGTCATCCTTTCCTTCTAAAGGCAGTTTCTAAGCTGGCATCTTACTGGTTCTGAGTTTGCTTAAATCATCAGAGAAGTAAAAAAATTGAGGATGGGTTTTAGAAGAGCACCATCAAAAACACACATATGAGATCAAAACAATGATAAGATATTGATTTTCAATATTATGATAATCATGGATTGCGTTAATTTCAGGGAGGAAAATTAATCATAAACAAGTGTAAAATGATTCAAGTAATTGGATATCAGCATAGATGATTGAGACAGAGAAATTAACAAAATGCGTTTTACCTTAGAAAATCAATCAAATCTGTTTCCTGGAGTTAAGATGGCAGAGGAGTAGGGGACCCCTTTTTCAGCCGGTCCCCTGAGTCGAGTTGGATAGGTACCAGACCAGCCTGAACATCCATGGAATCGGCCTGAGACGCAGGAAGATACATCTGGATCGCTACAGAAGAACTCCTCCAGCGCTGAGTATTGAGGTACGAAGCAGAGAGCATGAAACCGCTCACAGATATCGGAAGATAAACAGAAGGGGGAGGGAGCCGCCGCGTTTAGGCGCCGGGAAGCGGTAGCCACCTGCACAGGGGAGCGGGCGGACTCACGGACCGGCACTCGCAAGAGAGCAGACTGGGACCATGAGCTGGGGAATGCACACGACCAGACCAAAACGAAGCTCTGGTGTGCTCACTGGAACCAGACTGAGACCGGGAGCTCCGGGAGCGCGCAGGGGCGGCTGGCGGTGTTAGAAACACAAAGGACAGAGACGCGTCGGCCTTGGAAGTGAGGGCTGGGACTCCGGCTGTGGGGCACACATCCCGGGACGCTGCAGGGTTGAGCAGCGCCAACAGAAACAGAGTTAAAGTGGCCGGAGCATCAGTGGAGAATGGTCCGCGATCCCTCTGTTTTCAGACAGAGGCTGAGATTCGGCCACTGCTGCTCTGACTCTAAGAAAAGGCACAGCAAACTGCCAGGGAAAGCCGCCAGAGAAAAAAAGCCTGGAAATACCGGATCACAGTGTGCGCATCCCCACCCCCCCCCCCCCTCGCAGGGGACACGGAGACTCTACCCAAACAGGGTTGCCTGAGTATCGGCGCAGCAGGCCCCTCCCCCAGAAGGCAGGTTGAAAAATCAAGAAGCCCACATCCCTAAGATCCCTATAAAACAAGGGTGCACGGCCTGAGTCCCGGTCAATAATTTGGGCTCTGGACAACCCCGCAACCACTCCTCATCAGAATGACGAGAAGGAGAAATCCCCCCCCCCCCAGCAAAGAAAAGAAAAGACAATGAGTCTGTGGCCTCTGCCACAGAACTTATTTATAGGGATGTAACCAAATTATCAGAAATGGAATTCAGAGTAACAATGGTCAAGATGATGTGTAGACTTGAAAAAAGTATTAATGAAAATGTTAATGAGAATATAGAATCTCTAAGGGCAGAAATGAGAGCGAATCTGGAAGAAATTAAGAATTCTATGAGCCAAATGCAGTCAAAACTAGAGGCTCTTACGGCCATGGTGAATGAGGCAGAAGAACGTATCAGTGAATTGGAGGATGGGTTAGTAGAACAGAAAGCTAAAATAGAATCTGGACTCAAAAAAATCCATGCTCAAGAATGTAGGTTACCAGAGATTACTGACTCAATGAAATGTTCCAATGTCAGAATCATCGGCATCCCCGAGGGGGTGGAGAAATACAGGCCTAGAAGAGATATTTGAACAAATTGTAGCTGAAAACTTCCCTAATCTAGCAAGGGAAACAAACATTCGTGTCCAAGAGGCAGAGAGGACCCCTCCCAAGCTCAACCACGACAAACCTACACCACGTCACGTCATAGTGCATTTCGCAAATATTAGATCCAAGGATACAGTATTGAAAGCGGCCAGGGCAAAGAAATTTCTCACATACCAAGGCAAAGGTATCAGAATTATGTCAGACCTGTCAACACAGACCTGGAATGAGAGAAAGGATAGGGGGGCATTTTTAAAGCTCTTTCAGAGAAAAACATGCAGCCAAGGATCCTTTATCCAGCAAGGCTGTCATTCAGAATTGATGGAGAAATAAAGACCTTCCAGAATTGCCAGTTATTGATCAATTTTGTAACCACGAAACCAGCCCTACAGGAGATATTAAGGGGGGTTCTATAAAAGTAAAAAGGCCCCAAGAGTGATACAGAACAGAAAGTCACAATCTATAGAAACAACTGGCAACATGGCATCATTAAAATCATATCTCTCAATAATCAGTCTCAATGTAAATGGCCTAAATGCTCCCATAAATAAAACAGGGTTGCAGATTGGATAAAAAGACATGACCCATCCGTTTGCTGTCTACAAGAGACTCATTTTGAACCTAAAGATACATTAAGACTGAAAGTAAAGTGATGGAATACCATCTTTCACGCCAATGGACCTCAAAAGAAAGCTGGGATAGCAATTCTCATATCAGACAGATTGGATTTTAAACTAAAGACTATAGTTAGAGACACAGAAGGACACTATATTATTCTTAAAGGATGTATCCAACAAGTGGATATGAGAATTATAAATATCTATGCCCCCACCAGGGGAGCAGCAAGATACACAAGACAACTCTTAACCACAATAAAGAGACATATAGATAAAAATACGTTAATAGTAGGAGACCTCAACACTCCACTATCAGAAATAGAGCACCCATGCAGAAAATTGACAAAGAAACAAGGGCTTTGAATGCCATACTCGAAGAGTTGGACCTCATAGATATATAGAACACTACACCCCACAACCAAAGAATACTCATTCTATTCTAATGCCCATGGAACATTCTCAAGAATAGACCATGTTCTGGGTCACAAAACAAGTCTCAACCGATACCAAAAGACTGAAAGTATTCCCTGCATATTCTCAGACCACAACACTTTGAAATTGGAAATCAAGCACAAGGAAAAATTTGGAAGAAACTCAAACACTTGGAGACTAAGAACCATCCTGCTCAGGAATGACTTGATAAACCAGGAAATCAAAAATCAAATTAAACAATTTATGGAGACCAACGAGAATGAAAACAGAACGGTCCAAAACCTATGGTATACTGCAAAGGCAGTCCTAAGGGGGAAATACATAGCCATCCAAGCCTCACTCAAAAGAATAGAAAAATCTAAAATGCAGGTTTTATATTCTCACCTCAAGAAGCTGGAACAGCAACAGAGGGACAGGCCTAATCCACGCACGAGGAAGCAGTTGACCAAGATTAGAGCAGAAATCAATGAATTAGAAACCAGGAGTACAGTAGAGCAGATCAACAGAACTAGAAGCTGGTTCTTCGAGAGAATTAATAAAATTGACAGACCACTAGCAAGACTTATCGAAAAGAATAGAGAAAGGACCCAAATTAATAAAATTATGAATGAAAAAGGAGAGGTCACAACCAACACCAATGAAGTTTGAAGGTTTATTAGAAACTTTTATCAACAGCTTTATGCCAATAAATTAAGCATTCTGGAAGAGATGGAGGACTTCCTGGAACCCTTAAACTACCAAGACTGAAACAGGAAGAAATTGATTTTTTAAACAGGCCAATTAATTATGAAGAGATTGAATCAGTGATAAACAACCTTCCAAAAAACAAAACTCCAGGCCCGGACGGTTTTCCTGGGGAATTCTACCAAACATTCAAAGAAGAGATAATACCTATTCTCCTAAGGCTATTTAAAAAAATAGAATCAGAAGGAAAGCTACCAAATGCATTCTATGAGGCCAATATTACCTTGATCCCCAAACCAGGCAAAGACCCCATCAAAAAGGAGAATTATAGACCGATTTCCCTAATGAATATGGATGCCAAAATCCTCAACAAGATCCTGGCTAATAGAATCCAACAGTACATTAAAAGGAATATCCATCATGACTAAGTGGGATTCATCCTTGAGATGCAAGGGTGGTTCAACATTCGCAAATCGATCAGTGTCTTAGATTTTATCCAGAAGGATAAATTCAAAAATAATATGATTCTCTAATAGATGCAGAAAAAGCATTTGACAAAATACAGTATCCTTTCCTGATTAAAACACTTCAGAGTGTAGGGATAGAGGGTACATTCCTCAATCTCATAAAATCCATCTATGAAAAGCCTACAGCAAATATTACTCTCAATGGGGAAAAGCTGGAAGCCTTTCTTTTAAGATCAGGAACACGACAAGGATGCCCACTCTCGCCACTATTATTCAAGATAGTACTAGAAGTCCTTGCAACAGCAATCAGACAACAAAAAGGGATAAAAGGTATCCAAATCGGCAAAGAAGAAGTCAAAATGTCTCTCTTCGCAGATGACATGATACTCTATATGGAAAACCCAAAAGAATCCACTCCCAAACTATTAGAAGTTATAGAGCAATTCAGTAATGTGGCGGGATACAAAATCAGTGCTCAGAAATCAGTTGCGTTTCTATACACGAATAATGAGACTGAAGAAAGAGAAATTAGGGAATCCATCCCATTTACAATAGCACCAAAAACCATATGTTACCTCGGAATTAACTTAACCAGAGAGGTAAAGGACCTATATTCTAGAAACTACAAATCACTCTTGAAAGACATTGAAGAAGACACAAAAAGATGGAAAAATATTCCATGCTCATGGATTGGAGGAATAAACATAGTTAAAATGTCTATACTACCCAGAGCAATCTACACTTTCAATGCTATCCCAATCAAAATACCGATGACATTTTTCAAAGAACTGGAACAAACAGCCCTTAAATTTGTGTGGAACCAGAAAAGGCCCCGAATCGTCAAGGAACTGTTAAAAAGGAAAAACAAAGCTGGGGGCAACACAATGCCGGATTTCGAGCTGTACTACAAAGCTGTGATGACCAAGACAGCATGGTACTGGCACAAAAACAGACACATAGACCAATGGAAAAGAATACAGAACCCAGAAATGGACCCTCGGCTCTTTGGGCAACTAATCTTTGACAAAGCGGGGAAAAAACATCCGGTGGAAAAAAAACAGTCTCTTCAATAAATGGTGCTGGTTAAATTGGACAGCTACATGCAAAAGAATGAAACTTGACCACTCTCTCACACCATACACAAAGATAAACTCCAAATGGATGAAAGACCTCGATGTGAGACAGGAATCCATCAAAATCCTAGAGGAGAACATAGGCAGCAACCTCTATGACATCAGCCAAAGCAACCTTTTTCATGACAGAACCCCAAAGGCAAGAGAAACAAAAGATAAAATGAACTTATGGGACTTCATCAAGATAAAAAGCTTCTGCACAGCCAAGGAAACAGTCAGAAAAACTAAGAGGCAGCCCACGGAATGGGAGAAGATATTTGCAAATGACACTACAGATAAAGGACTAGTATCCAAGATCTACAAAGAACTTCTCAAACTCAATACACGAGAATCAAATAAACAAATCAAAAAATGGGCAGAAGATATGAACAGACCTTTTCCAAGGAAGACATACAAATGGCTAACAGACACATGAAAAAATGTTCAAAATCATTAGCCATCAGGGAAATTCAAATCAAAACCACACTGAGATACCACCTTACGCCAGTTAGAATGGCAAAAATAGACAAGGCAAGAAACAACAATTGTTGGAGAGGATGTGGAGAAAGGGGATCCCTCCTACATTGTTGGTGGGAATGCAAGTTGGTACAGCCACTCTGGAAAACAGTGTGGAGGTCCCTTAAAAAGTTAAAAATTGAGCTACCCTATGACCCAGCCATTGCACTACTGGGTATTTACCCCAAAGATACAGACGTAGTGAAGAGAAGGGCCATATGCACCCCAATGTTCATAGCAGCATTGTCCACAATAGGTAAATTGTGGAAGGAATCGAGATACCCTTCAACAGATGTCTGCATTAAGAAGTTGTGGTCCGTATATACAATGGAATATTACTCAGCTATCAGAAAGAACGAGTTCTCAACATTTGCTGCAACATGGAGTGCACTGGATGAGATAATGCTAAGTGAAATAAGTCAAGCAGAGAAAGACAACTATCATATGATTTCTCTCATCTATGGAACATAAAAACTAGGAAGATTGATAGGGGAAGAAAGGGATAAAGAAAGGGGGGTAATCAGAAGGGGGAATGAAGCATGTGAGACTATGGACTCTGAGAAACAAACTGAGGGCTTCAGAGGGGAGGCAGGTGGGGGAATGGGATAGACTGGTAATGGGTAGTAAGTAGGGCACGTATTGCATGGTGCACTGGGTGTTATACACAACTAATGAATCATCAAACTTTACATCAGAAACCAGAGATGTACTGTATGGTGACTAACATAATATAATAAAAAAACATTAAAATAAAAAAAAAAGAAAATCAATCGAATAAGCTAATGTTGATATGTACTTCAGAATTTTTATCCATATATCAATTCTGTGGTATTCTGGTATTTTAAAAATGGCACTGGGTTTATATGAGTTTTTTGTTGTTGTTCGTGAAACAGAGAGAGGGAGGTGGGGGAAGGGGCTGAGGGAGAGAGAGAGAGAGAGAGAATCTTAAGCAGACTCCACGTGCTGCATGTAGCCTGACACGGGGCTTGATCTACAACCCTGAGATCATGACCTGAGCCAAAATCTAGAGTCAGACGTTTAACCGTCTAAGCCACTCACGTTCCCCTATACGAGTTATTATCAATAAAGTGATGAGGGCAGGGCATGGCATACAGTAAGCACTCTACAGGTGTGTGCTAAAAAAGAAAACATTTGAATTGGCCATTCTAGTACAAGTCCCTATTATGCCAAGATTTAGAGACTGGGACATTCACTAACCATTTAATTTTTTCATTCATAAAATAAGGAGACATACTGGATGATGACCCTCAAAGTCACTAGAGACAAAGTTTTATTTTTTAATGATTTTGTAGAAAGTCACTGACAGTTGAGACAAAAGGTGTTTGTATAACTTTCTGATTCAAGGAATGGAATAGAAACTATTTTTTTCATGATATGATATTTTTAGTAATACCATTTCTTTAATTTTAAGGTACTTCCTAAGATGGTCTGAATCAGTGATGTATTTAGAATTTTGAATAACATAAATCTATTATTTTAGAACTATAATTCACAATTTTTAGTTATAGGGAAAAGATATTGGAAGTTTTGAATAGACATATGCATGATGCTAACACTTCAGTAACTGGGAGCTTCAATATCCAGCAATTGATAGTTTTCTTCACTTGTTGGGAAAAGAAGTCATATTTAAACATTATATTGATATATATAAAAAAATGAATGAAGTCAAGGAGTACATAGAAATCATAGATTTTAGTTCTTGATGTTTTCATGTACATTAATGATATTTTGTAAATTACTCCATCAAATCAAATTTTTGCAAATTTTTATATGATTTATTCTTAGATATTTTTTGTCAGCTGTAAAGGTTATTTTTATAGATCACATATATTAATTTTTATTACTGAAATATATGGATACAAACTTGTAACTGTTTATTTTGATATTTGTTTTTATAATATATATACTTTAAGAAGAAATATTAAAGTTTTCTGGATGCATTTTTCCATATATTTAAGTTACCATATATATTTTTATTTAGTCTTTTATTTGATAGTGGGATTAATTAAATTGATAAATATTTCTAAAGATAAGAATCCTTGTATTTTAGATACTAAACCCTAATAGGTTCTGTTTCTTTTCACCGTACTTCTAGATTATGATGATGATGATTTTAGTATTTTTCCTTTGTTTTCACAAGCCGTGTCAATACGTAGCTTTCTCGCTGTGATGGCTCCTTTTTAATTTTACAAACAATGACTTTCATAACTTTAATTGGGTCTCTTTTTCTCATTTACTAGTAAATGGCTTTTATTGGATAATGAATATTTGATCTTGAAGGTAAGGTGAAATTCACTTGTAAGAACTCTCTGTGTTTGTTGCCTTTTGGTGATAAGATATGAAGAATGATTTTCTAGCTAATATGAATCAAGTTCTCATATTCATGTAAGCAGGAGTATACTATGGTGCAACGACTTTGACTTTGGAAGACAGTTTGTCATTTTCTTGTAAAGTTTGTACCCGATGCTTCAGCAACTTGTGCCTTGGTTAACACCCAAGGGTGATATCCAGGTGCATGTGGGTATCAAAATTGAAAGATGAAAATCTACAGCAACATGTTTGCAGTATAAAAACCTGGAGATGACCCAACCAAGCATTGACTGAGATAAACTGACAGTGAACACAAAGATTCCTATTAATGGAATGTAAGATTATAATGCAGTGAAATTAAATGTTACTTTATGCAACAATATAAGTACTTAATGTAATATTAATTGAGTAGTATTTAGGTATACATGTATAAATATATATAAGAAAAGCAAGGGAATTGTAAGTGTACAATTTTTTTTAATATTTTTTATTTTGTTATATTAGTCACCACACAGTACATCCCCAGTTTTTGATGCAATGTTCCATGATTCATTATTTGCATATAACACCCAGTGTACCATGCAATATGTGCCCTCCTTAATACCCATCACCGGCCTATCCCATCCCCCACCCCCCTCCCCTCTGAAGCCCTTGGTTTGTTTTCCAGAGTCCACAGTCTCTCATGGTTCATTCCCCCTTCTGTTTACCCCCCCTTTCATTCTTCCCTTCCTTCTCCTACCAATCTTCCTATTTCTTATGTTCCATAAATGAGTGAAACCATATGATAATTGTCTTTCTCTGCTTGACTTATTTCACTTAGCAGAATCTCCTCCAGTCCCATCCATGTTGCTGCAAATGTTGGGTAATCGTTCTTTCTGATGGCTGAGTCATATTCCATTGTATATATGGGCCACAGCTTCTTCTTCTTTTTTTTTTTTTTAAGATTTCTTATTTATTTGTTAGAGAGACAGGCAGCAAGAAAGGGAACACAAGCAGGGGGAGTGGGAGAGGAAGAAGCAGGCTCCCAGCAGAGGAGCCTTATGTGGGGCTCGATCCCAGCACTCTGGGATCATGCCCTGAGCTGAAGGCAGATGCTTAACGACTGAGCCACCCTGGCTTCCCTGGGCCACAGCTTCTTAATCCAGTCATCTGTTGAAGGGCATCTTGGCTCCTTCCACAATTTAGCTATTGTGGACAATGCTGCTATGAACATTAGGGTGCATATGGCCCTTCTCTTCACTACGTCTGTATCTTTGGGGTAAATACCCAGTAGTGCAATGGCTGGGTCATAGGGTAGCTCAATTTTTAACTTTTTAAGGGACCTCCACACTGTTTTCCAGAGTGGCTGTACCAACTTGCATTCCCACCAACAGTGTAAGAGGGATCCCCTTTCTCCACATCCTCTCCAACAATTGTTGTTTCTTGCCTTGTCTATTTTTGCCATTCTAACTGGCGTAAGGTGGTATCTTAGCGTGGTCTTGATTTGAATTTCCCTGATAGCTAATGATTTTGAACATTTTTTCATGTGTCTATTAGCCATTTGTATGTCTTCCTTGGAAAAGTGTCTGTTCATATCTTCTGCCCATTTTTTGATTTGTTTATTTGTTTCTCGTGTATTGTGTTTGAGACGTTCTTTGTAGACCTTGGATACCAGTCTTTTATCTGTAGTGTCATTTGCAAATATCTTCTCCCATTCCGTGGGCTGCCTCTGAGTTTTTTTGACTGTTTCCTTGGCTGTGCAGAAGCTTTTTGTCTTGATGAAGTCCCACAAGTTCATTTTTTCTTTTGTTTCTCTTGCCTTTGGAGATGTGTCATGAAAAAGTTGCTGTGACCAATGTCAAAGAGGTTGCTGCCTATGTTCTCTAGGATTTTGATGGATTCCTATCTCACATCGAGGTCTTTCATCCATTTGGAGTTTATCTTTGTGTATGGTGTGAGAGAGTGGTCAAGTTTCATTCTTTTGCATGTAGCTGTCCAGTTTAACCAGCACCATTTATTGAAGAGACTGTCTTTTTTCCACCAGCTGTTTTTTCCTGCTTTGTCAAGGATTAGTTGCCCAAAGAGCCGAGGGTCCATTTCTGGGTTCTGTATTCTTTTCCATTGGTCTATGTGTCTGTTTTTGTGCCAGTACCATGCTGTCTTGGTCATCACAGCTTTGTAGTACAGCTCGAAATCCGGCATTGTGTTGCCCCCAGCTTTGTTTTTCCTTTTTAACAGTTCCTTGACGATTCGGGGCCTTTTCTGGTTCCACACAAATTTAAGGGCTGTTTGTTCCAGTTCTTTGAAAAATGTCATCGGTATTTTGATTGGGATAGCATTGAAAGTGTAGATTGCTCTGGGTAGTATAGACATTTTAACTATGTTTATTCCTCCAATCCATGAGCATGGAATATTTTTCCATCTTTTTGTGTCTTCTTCAATGTCTTTCAAGAGTGATTTGTAGTTTCTAGAATATAGATCCTTTACCTCTCTAAGTTAATTCCAAGATATCGTATGATTTTTGGTGCTATTGAAAATGGGATGGATTCCCTAATTTCTCTTTCTTCAGTCTCATTGTTCGTGTATAGAAATGCAACTGATTTCTGAGCATTGATTTTGTACCCCACCACATTACTGAATTGCTCTTTAAGTTCTAGTAGTTTCGGAGTGGACTCTTTTGGGTTTTCTATATAGAGTATCATGTCACCTGCAAAGAGAGACAGTTTGACTTCTTCTTTGCCGATTTGGATACCTTTTATTCCTTTTTGTTGTCTGATTGCGTTGCAAGGACTTCTAGTACTTTGTTGAATAATAATGGTGAGAGTGGGCATCCTTGTCCTGTTCCTGATCTTAAGGGAAAGGTTTTCAGCTTTTCCCCGTTGAGAAAGATATTCACTGTAGGCTTTTCATAGATTTGCTGTAGGCTTTTCATAGAGGAATGTACCCTCTATCCCTATACTCTGAAGTGTTTTAATCAGGAAAGCATGCTGTATTTTGTCAAATGTTTTTTCTGCATCAATTGAGAGGATCATATGGTTCTTGACTCTTTTCTTGTTGATATGATCTATCACACTGATCGATTTGAGGATGTTGAACCACCCTTGCATCCCAGGGATGAATCACACTCGGTCTTGATGGATAATCCTTTTAATGTACTGTTGGATCCTATTAGCTAGGATCTTGTTGAGAGTTTTGGGGTCCATATTCATCAGGAAAATCGGTCTGTAATTCTCCTTTTTGTTGGGGTCTTTGCCTGGTTTGGGGATCAAGGTAATAGTGGCCTCATAGAATGAGTTTGGTTGTTTTCCTTCTGTTTCTATATTTGGAAGCAGCTTCAGGAGAATAGGTATTATTTCTTCTTTGAATGTTTGGTAGCATTCCCTGGGGAATCCGTCAGGCCCTGGACTCTTACTTTTGGGGAGGTTTTTGATTAGTGCTTCAATCTCTTCGTAATTAATTGATCTGTTTAAATAATCAATTTCTTCCTGTTTCAGTCTTAGTAGTTTATAGGTTTCCAGGAAGGCATCCATTTCTTCCAGGTTGTTTAATTTATTGGCATAAAGCTGTTGATAAAAGTTTCTAATGATCCTTCCTATTTCATTGGTGTTGGTTGTGACCTCTCCCCTTTCATTCATAATTTTATTAATTTGGGTCCTTTCTCTATTCTTTTGAATAAGTCTGGCCAGTGGCTTATTGATAGTATTTATTCTTTCAAAGAACTAGCTTTTAGTTCTCTTGATCTGCTCTACTCTGCTCCTGGTTTCTAATTCATTGATTTCTGCTCTAGTCTTGATCAACTGCCTTCTCATGTGTGGGTTAGGCCTGTTCTTCTCTTCCAGCTCCGGCTTCTTGAGGTGAGAATAGAAAAACTGCATTTTAGATTTTTCTATTCTTTTGAATGAGACTTGGGTGGCTATGTATTTTCCCCTTAGGACTGCCTTTGCAGTGTCCCATAGATTTTGGATTGATGTGTTTTCATTCTCATTGATCTCCAGAAATTGTTTAAACTGATTTTTAATTTCATGGTTTACCCAATCATTCTTGAGCAGGATGGTTCTTAGTTTCCAAGTGTTTGAGTTTCTGCCAAATTTTTCCTTGTGATTGCTTTCCAGTTTCAAAGCATTGTGGTCTGAGAATATGCAGGGAATAATATCAGTGTTTTGGTATCGGTTGAGACCTGTTTTATGACCCAGTATATGATCTATTCTGGAGAAAGTTCCACGTGCATTCGAAAAGAATGAGTATTCTGTTGTTCTGGGGTGTAGTGTTCTATATATATCTATGATGTCCATCTGGTATGTCATTCAAAACTCTTGTTTCTTTGTTGATTTTGTGCTTAGGTGATCTGTCTATTGCTGAGAGCGGAGTGTTGAGGTCCCCTTCTATTAATGTATTATTATCTATATGTCTCTTTATTCTGGTTAAGATTTGGCTTATGTATCTTGCTGCTCCCCTGCTGGAGGCATAGATATTTATAATTGTCATATCCACTTGTTGCATACATCCTTTAAGAATAATATAGTGTCCTTCTGTATCTCTAACAACCGTCTTTAGTTTAAAATCTAATCTGTCTGATATGAGAATTGCTACCCCAGCTTTCTTTTGAGGTCTAATGGCATGAAAAATGGTTTTCCATCCCTTAATTTCAGTCTGAATGTATCTTTAGGTTCAAAATGAGTCTCTTGCAGACAGCAAATAGGTGGGTCATGTCTTTTTATCCAGTCTGCAACCCTGTGTCATTTATGGGAGCATTTAGCCCATTCGCATTGAGAGTGATTATTGAGAGATATGATTTTAATGATGTCATGTTGCCTGTGAAGTCTTTGTTTCTATAGATTGTGACTTTCTGTTCTGTATCACTCTTGGGGCCTTTTTACTTTTGTAGAACCCCCCCTTAAGATCTCCTGTAGGGCTGGTTTAGTGGTTACGAATTCCTTTAGTTTCTGCCGATCCTGGAAGGTCCTTACCTCTCCATCAATTCTGAATGACAACCTTGCTGGATAAAGGATCCTTGGCTGCATGTTCTTCTCAGATAGAGCTTTGAAAATATCCTGCCAACCCTTCCTAGCCTGCCAGGTCTCTGTAGACAGGTCTGACGTTATTCTGATATTTTTTCCTCTGTACATAAGGATTTTCTTCCCCCCGGCTGCTTTCAATACTGTATCCTTGGATCTAATATTTGTGAACTGTACTATGACGTGACGTGGTGTAGGTCTGTTCCCATTGACCTTGGGAGGGGTCCTCTCTGCTTCTTGGATATGAATGGTTGTTTACTTTGCCAGATTAGGGAAGTTCTCAGCTACAATTTGTTCAAATATCTCTTCTAGACCTCTCTCTTTCTCCACCCATTTGGGGATGCCGATGATTCTGACATTGGATCGTTTCATTGAGTCAGTAATCTCCCGTAATCTACATTCTTGAGATTGGATTTATTTTTGAGCTAAGTTTCTGTTTTAACTTTCTCATCTACCATCCCATCCTCCAATTCACTAATTCGTTCTTCTGCCTCATCTACTCTGACCGTCAGAGCGTCTAGTTTAGACTGCATTTGATTCATAGCATTTTTAATTTCTGCCTGACTCGCTCTCATTTCTGCCCGTAGAGATTGTATATTCTCGTTAATATTTTTGTTAATAGTTTTTTTCAAGCCTACACATCATGTTGGCCATTGTTACTCTGAATTCCGTTTCTGACAATTTGGTTATATCCATATCCATCAGTTCTGTGGCAGAGGCCACAGACTCTATCTTTTCTTTGCTGGGAGGGATTTCTCCTCCTTGTCATTCTGATGAGGAGAGGTTGCGGGGATGTCCAGAGCCCAAATTATTGACCAGGACCCAGGCAGTGTGCACTTGTTTTATAGGGACCTTAGGGATGTGGGCTTCTTGATTTTTCAGCCTGCCTTCTGGGGGAGGGGCCTGCCGAGCCGATATTCAGGCAACCCTGTTTGGGTAGAGTTGCCCTGTCCCCTGCGAGGGGGGATGGGAATGGGCACACTGTGAGCCGATATTTCCGGGCTTTTGTTCTCTGGCGGCTTTCCCTTGTTGTTTGCTGTGCCTCTTCTGAGAGTCAGAGCAGCAGTGGCCAAATCTCAGCCTCTGTCTCAGAACAGAGAGATCACAATCCGCTCTCCACTGAACTCTCTTGGCCTCTTTAACTCTGTTTCTGTTGGTGCTGCCAAAAACCCCGCAGCGTCCCGGGTTGTGCCCCCCATGGCCGGTGTCCCAGCCCTCACTTCCAGGGCCGGTAAATCTCTGTCCTTTGTGCTTCTAACACCACCAGCCGCCCCCGGTTCCTGCGTGCGCTCCCGAGATCCCTGTTTCAGTGTGGTTCGCTACGTCCTGGAGCACCAGTTTTCAGTCAGGTCACGCATGAGCTCCCGAGCTTTTGGTTTCAGTCTAGCTCGAGTGTGAGCTCTGGAGCTCCGGTTTTTAGTTTGGGCATGCGTGCTCCCGAGCTCCCAGTTTTAGTCCGGTTCCAGTGAGAGCTCCGGAGCTCCGGTTTTCATTCTGGTTGTGCGCGTTCCTGGGCTCATGGTCTCAGTGTGCTCTCTCGCAGGTGCCGGTCCATGAGTCTGGCCTGCTCCCCAGTGGAGGTGGCTATTGCTTCCCGGTGCCCGAGCGCGTCGCCTCCCTCTCCCTTCCGTTTATCTTCCGATATCTATGCGCGGATTCATGGCTCCCTGCTTCGTACCTCAATATTCAGCACTGGAGTTGTTCGTTTGTAGAGATCCAGATTTATCTTCCTGCATCTCAGGCTCATTCCGTGAGTTTTCAGGATTGTCTGGTAGATATCCAGCTCGACTCAGGGGACCAGCTGAAAATGGGGTCTCCTACTCCTCTGCCATCTTTTCTCCTCCTTGCAGAAAGTGGTCGCTTTTCTGTTCATAGAGTTTCTGCTACTCTTTTCTTTGTTCTCCAGTTGCATTCATAGGTATTCAGAATGGTTTGGTAGCTCTCTAGATGAATTCCTGGGACCAGACAATCTTTAGGTCTCCTGCTCCTCTGCCATCTTGGCTGTAAGTGTAGAATTAAACATAATTGTTGAGGTGTAAGATAAGGTAATAGAGAAGGAGACATGTGCAAATATATATATATGTATGTATGTATGCTGTTGGTGTTGCAGTTTTTGAGATTGAGGTTGTATATTCAATCCACATTTGTTTATTATAGTACTGACAAATTAGTGTTAGATTAAAAATGTGGACTTAATTCTACTTTATTGTATATTTTTATTTATCATGCTGTTCTTTGCTCTTTTTTCGTCCTTTCCTGACTTCTTTTTACCCTTTCATCATCTTTGATTTATATGCTTTTCTTAGAATGTGTGTATGAATTGGATTTGATTGTCTGTTCCGGACTTGGAGTTCATAGTCAATCTGAGTAATCTTGCCCATCTACATTTCTGATTCTGATAAACTAGCAGATTTTAACTCATAGAGTATTATTTCAACTCCAGTATTTTTCTGTTCTGGACTTCCTTTTAGGCATGTGTAGGAGCCACTTGAAGTAGTTTCTATGTCTCCTGAAAGTATTTTCCATATATTTAGAATCTGTGTATGAGTTTTGTTTTGTATGACCTCCTCTTAGTAACATCTTTCAAATCATTAATTTTCTCTTCACTGATTTAAAATTTATTCTATTGTATGACTTACACCCAGTATTTTTAGGTAGACTTTACATTTGATTTGATTTGATTTTTTTAAAAGATTTTATTTACTCATTTGAGAGAGCACACACAAGCAGGGTGAGCAGCAGACAGAGAGGGAGGGAGAAGCAGACTCCCTGCTGAACAGGGAGCTTGACGTGGGGCTCTATCCCAGGACTCTGAGATCATGACCTGAGCTGAAGGCAGACACTTAACCATCTGAGCCACCCAGGCGCCCCTACACTTTACATTTTAGAGCAGCTCTTGGATCAAATCAAAATTGAGAAGAAGGTATATCTCCTTCCTACACATATGCACAACTTACTCTGTCATCAGCGTACCTCAGTGGTACATTTGTTACAATCATTGAATCTACATTAATGCATCATTATCATCTAGAGTCATAGATTACATTTGGGTACAACTCTTGGTGTTATACATTCTGTGGATTTGGACAAATGCATGGTGTACTTTCATTACCCTAAAACTCCTAAATTCCCACTATCCCCTGGCAACCACTAATCTTTTTACGGTCTCTATAGTTTTGCCTTTTCCATATTGTCTTTAGTTGGAATTGTACAATATGTTGTCTTTTCAGGTTCACTTCTCTCACTTAGTAATAGACATGTAAGTTTCCTCTGTGTTTTTTCATGGCTTGATAGCTCATTCTTTTCAGTGTTGAATAATACTCTGTAGTATGGATGTATCATTATTTATTTATCTATTTATCTATTCACCTACTGAATCTTTGTTACTTCCATTTTGTTGGCAATTATGAATAAAGCTGCTATTATAAATATCTGTGTGCAGGTTTTTATGTCTACAAAATTTTCAGCTCATTTGGATAAATACCCCAAAAGCACGATTTCAGTATTTTATGGTAGAGAATGATGAGTTTTGTAAGAAACTGCCAAACTGCCTTCCAAAGTGGCTGTACCATTTTGTGTTCCTACCAGCAGTGAATGAGAGTTCTTTTTACTCCACATCCTCACCATTTAGTGTTGTCAGTGTTTTGAATCTTGGCCATTCTAATAGGTGTGTAGTGGTATCTTAACTATTGTTTCGATTAGAAATTTCCTAATGATGTATGATATGGAACATCTTTACATACAAATACATCTTTGCATACAATGCATACCGTATTTGTCTTCTGTATATCTTCTTTGGTGAGGTGTCTGTTAAAGTATTCGGGCTGTTCTTTAATTGAATTACATGTCTTCTTGTTGAGCTTTAAGTGTTTCTTGTATATTTTGGATTAGAGTCCATTATCAGCTGTGTCTTTTGCCAATATTTTCTTCCAGTCTGTGGTTTGTTTTCCCATTCTTTTGCCAGTGTCTTTTGTAGAGCAGAAGTTTTATATCAATTCTTTCTTTCAATTATTTCTTTTATGTTTTTAACTTTAATGAAGTCCTGCTTATCAATTTTTTGTTTGTTTGTTTTTGTTTTATTTTCTTGTACTTTTGCTGTTATCTCCAAAAAGTCTATGGCAAATCTGAGGTCATCTAAATTTTCTCCTATGTTATCTTCCAGCAGTTTTATAGTTTTGCATTTCACATTTAGTTCTAGGCTGCATTTTGAGTTAACCTTCCTGATGAGTTTAAAGTCTATGTGTAGATTGAGTTATTTATGTATTTTTACATGTGGATATCGAGGTGTCCAGCACATTTTGCTATATTGATTTTGCTCCTTGTCTAACATCAGTAGAGTGTATTTGTGTGAGTCTGTTTCTGGACTCTATTCTGTTAACTTGATTATTTGTCTCTTCTTTCACCAATACCATACTGCTATGATAATTGTATTTCCAGTATTTTTAATTTGTTCCTTTCAATGGCTATTTGCTTATTTCATTTGAACTAGGTGGTTTCTTTTTTTTCCATAATGGCTTGTTACTTAAATTTAAAAAAAAATTTTTCTGCTAGTACCATGCTGTCTTGATTACTACAACTTTGTAGTATGCCTTGATATCTGGGATTGTGAGACCTCCAGTGTTGTTTTTCTTTTTCGAGATTGCTTTGGCTTTTCAGGGTCGTTCCATACAAATTTTAGCATTACTTGTTGTAGTTGTGTGAAAAATGCTGTTGGTATTTTGATAGGGATTGCATTAAATCTGTAGATTGCTTTGGTTAGTATGGACATTTTAAGAATATTTGTTTTTCTGATCCATGAACATGGAATGGTTTTTGTATCCTCAGTTTTTTTCACCAATGTTTTATAGTTTTCATAGTACAGGTCTTTCACCTCCTTGGTTAAGTTTATTCCTAGGTATTTTATTCTTTTTGTGCACTGTAAATGGGATTATTTTCTTAATTTCTCTTTCTGCTACTTATGTAGAAATGTAATGGATTTCAGAATATTGATTTTACGTGGCGCCTGGGTGGCTCAGTCATTAAGCGTCTGCCTTCGGCCCAGGGAGTGATCCCGGGGTCCTGGGATCAAGCCCTCATCGGGCTCCCTGCTCTGCTGGGAGCCTGCTTCTTCCTCTCCCACTCCCCCTGCTTGTGTTCCCTCTCTCGCTGGCTGTCTCTCTCTCTGTCAAATAAATAAATAAAATCTTAAAAAAAAAGAATATTGATTTTATATCTGCAAACTTGCTGAATCCCTTTATCAGTTCTAGCAGTTTTTTGGTGGAGTCTTTTGGGTTTTCTATTTGGAGTGTCTTGCCACTTGCAAATAAAGTTTTACTTCTTTCTTACCATTCTGGATTCCTTTTATTTCCTTTTGTTGTCTGATTGCTGTGGCTAAGACTTCTAGTACTTTGTTGAATAAATGGTGAGGGTGGCCATCCTTGTGTTGTTCCTGATCTCAGGGGAAGAGCTTTCATTTTTTCACCATTGATTATGATATTAGCTGTGGGTTTTTCACAGATTACCTTTATTATGTTGAGGTATGTTCCCTCTAAACCTACTTTGTCGATGGTTTTTATCATGAATGGATATTGTACTTTATCAAATGCTTTTTCTGTATTTATTGAAAGGATCATGTGTTTTTATCCTTTCTTTTATTGAAGTGATGTATCATGCTGTTTGATTTGCAAATATTGATCCCAGGAATAAATCCCACTTGATCTTGGTGAATGATATTTTAAATGTATTGTTGGACTTGGTGTGCTAATATTTTGCTGAGGATTTTACATCTGTGTTCATCAGAGATATTGGCCTATAGTTCTCTTTTTTTATAGTGTCTTTATCTGATACCATTGGTATCAGGTGATGGTGACCTCATAGAATGATTTTGGGTTTTCTTCCTCTTCTGTTTTTTGAAATAGTTTGAGAAACCTAGGTATTAACTCTTCTTTAAGTGGTTGGTAGCATTCACCTGTGAAGCCTTCTGGTCCTGGACTTTCGTTTGTTGGGAATTTTTTGATTACTGATTCAATTTCGTTGCTGGTAATCTGTCTGTTAAATTTTCTCTTTCTTCCTGATTCCATTTTTGGAGGTTGTATGTTTCTAGGAATGTATCCATTTCTTCCAGGTTGTTCAATTTGTTGGCATTACAGTTTTTCACAATATTCTCTTATCCTTTGTATTTATGTGGTGTTGGTTGTTAGATCTCCTCTTTCACTTCTGATTTTATTTGAGTTCTCTCTCTCTCTCTCTCTCTCTCTCTCTCTCTCTTCCTCTCTCTCTCTCTCTCTTTCTCTCTCTTTCAATGTTTCTGGCTAAAGGTTTATCAATTTTGTTGATCTTTTTAAAGAACCAGCCCCTGGTTTTATTGATCTGTTCTATTGGCTTTTAGTTTCTATTTCATTTATTTCTGTTGTTTTTTTCTTCCTTCTACTGGCCTTTGGTTTTATTTGTTCTTCTTTTTCTAGCTCCTTTACATGTAAGGTTGGGTTATTTATTTGAGATTTTCTTGGTACTTGAGTTAGGTCTGTATTGCTATAAACTTTCCTCTTAGAATAGCTTTTACTGCATCCCAAATATTTGGGACCATTGTGTTTTCATTTTTGTTTGTCTTCATGTATTTTGTGATTTTCCCTTTGATTTCTTGGTTGACCCATTTATTATGTAGTAGCATGTTTTTTAACCTCCATGCATTTGTTCTCCTTGCTTATTTTTTCTTGTTGTTGATATTTAGTTTCACAGTGTTGTGGTCAAACAGATCCATGATATGACTTAAGTCTTTTTGAAGTTCTTGAGCTTTGTGGCCTAATGTATGATCTATTCTGGAGAACATTCCACGTGCACCTGAAAGACTATGTAGTCTACTGTTTTAGGCTGGAATGTTCTGGATATATCTGTTATATCCTTTTGGTCCAATGTGTCATGTAAAATGGTTGTTTCCTTGTTGATTTTCTGTTTGAATGATGTATACGTTGATATAAGTGGGGTGTTAAAGTTCCTTACAGTTATTATATTACTAATGATTACTTCTTTTATGTTTGTTATTAGCTGCTTTGTGTATTTGGGTACTCCTGTATTGGGTGCATAAATATTTATGTTTTTTTTTTTAAAGATTTTATTTATTTATTTGACAGAGAGAGAGACAGCTGGCGAGAGAGGGAACACAAGCAGGGGGAGTGGGAGAGGAAGAAGCAGGCTCATAGCGGAGGAGCCTGATGTGGGGCTCGATCCCATAACGCCGGGATCACGCCCTGAGCCGAAGGCAGATGCCTAACCGCTGTGCCACCCAGGCGCCCCTATGTTTGTTTTATCTTCTTGTTGGATTATTCCCTTTATGATTGTATAGTGTCCTTCTTTGTCCCTTGTTACACTCTTTGTTTTAATGTCTGTCCAATATAAGTATTTCTACTCTGGCTTTCTTTTCACTTCCATTTGCATGGTATAGAAGCATTCTTTAACATCCCTTGACTTTCAGTCTGCATGTGTTTTTAGGTCTGAAATAAGTCTCTTGTAGGCAGCATTATACATAGGGTTTTGTTGTTGTTGTTTGTTTGTTTGTTTTTCTCAGTTCTATCACTGTGTCTTTTGATTGGAGGATTTAGTTCATTTACATTCATAGTAATTATTGATAGGTGTGTACTTATTGCCATTTTGTTACTTTTCTCATGGGCTGTTTTTGTAGTTCTTCTCTCTTCCTTTCCTCCCTTGCTCTCTTCTCTCATGGTTTGCTGGCTTTCTTTAGTGATGTACTTGGATTCCTTTTTCTTTATCTATTACTGGTGGGTTTTTTTTTTTTTTTTTTTGAAGATTTTATTTATTTACTTGAGGGAGAGGGAGAGAGAGTGAGCATGAGGCAGGGTGGGAGGGACAGAGGGAGAAGGAGAAGCAGACTCCCTGCTGAACAAAGTCCAACATGGACTCCCAGGACCCCGAGATCATGACCTGAGCTGAAAGCAGACATTTAACCGACTGATCCGCTCAGGCACCTCTGTTACTGGTTTTTGATTTGTGGTTACCATTAGGTTTATATATAACATCTTGTGCATATAGCAGTCTATATTCAGTTGATGGTTGCTTAAGTTTGTACCCATTCTTAAAAACACGAAATTTTTACCCCTTCTTCCCCACTACGTTTTAGGAAAATGGTGTCATACTTGACATTCTTTTATTTTGTGAATTTCTTGACTGATTTTTATGGATACACTTAAATTTACTACTCTTGTACTTCATATTTTTTTACTCCTACTTATGGTCTTTCTATTCAGAGTTCCCTTAAGCATTTCTTGTAGGATTGGTTTTGTGGTCATGAATTCTTTCAACTTTTATCTAAGAAACTCTTATTGTCTCCTTGTATCTGAATGATAGCCTTGTTGGAAAGAATATTCTTGGTTGAAGATTTTTTTCTTTCAGCACTTTGAATATATCATGCCATTCCCTTCTGGTCTGAATAATAAACTCATAGACTTATGGGGTTTCCCTTGTGTGTAACTGGTTTTTTGTTGTTGTTGTTGTTGATTTTAAAATTCTCTATCACTGCTTTTTGCCATTTTAATTATTATGTGTCTTGGCGTGGACCTCCGTGTGTTGATTTGTTAGGGACTCTCTGTGCCTCCTGCATCTAGATTTCTGTTTCCTTCCCCAGATTCAGGAAGTTTTCAGCTATTATTTCTTCAAATACATTTTCTGCATCCTTTTTTCTCTCATCTCCTTCTGAGATCCCTATAATGTGAATGTTATTATACTTAATGGTGTTGCTGTGTTCCCTAAGTTTCATTTTTTTTTGAAATTATATTATTTCTTCTCTTATTCAGCTTGATTGGTTTATATTAGTGTATTCCAGGTCACTGATCAATTCTTTTTTTTAAAAAAATATATTTTTTTATTTATTTGAGGGAGGGAGGGGAAGAGAGAGGGAGAGAGAGAAAGCATGAGCAGGGAGAGGAGCAGAAGGAGATGCAGGCTCCCCGGTGAGCAGGGAGCCTGATGTGGGGCTTGATCCCAGGATCTGGGGATCATGACCCAAGCCGAAGGCAGACACTTAACCAAATAAGCCACCCAGGAGCCCCTCACTGATCCATTCTTCTTCTTCCTCTAGTCTGCTCTTTTTTCCCTCTGATATATTTTTAATTTCAGTTATTGAGCTATCTCTGATTGTTTTTTTTTTTTTTTCAGTCTCTTTTTTGAAGGTCTTACTGAGGACCTCTATTCTTTTCTCAAGTCCAGTAAGTTTCTTTATGATCATTATTTTAAATTCTCCATTAGGCATATTACTTATGGTCTACTTATGGTCTACCATATTACTTGGTCTAACTCTCCGTGTCTGTTTCTCTGTGTTAGGAAAATCATTTACAGCTCCTGCTCTTGAAAGTAGTGGTCTTATGAAGACGAGGTCCTGTAGTACCCTACAGTGCAGTGTTGCCTGTTCACATGAACCTCAGCTTCAGGGATATCTCCTTTGTGTGTTGTATGGGCCCTACTCTTGGGGCTGAGTCACATTTGCCTTTAGTCCAGTCATCTGCAGTGGCTCTCTTTGCCTTTTGTGGGCAGGGTTTGATCCCTATATTGTTAGTTGGCCAGTGTAAGGCCACCCTGGGCTTGAGTTGAGTTAGACCGGTGTTTTCCAGACATGCAGTAGCATTGAACTACAGTGCGCTTTCCTTTGTTGTCCTCTGAGAAGCTTTCATTGGTGAGCAAGGCTTGCAGTCAGACCAGATGTCTGCTCCCAGTTCAGTGTTGGAGCTGCAGTCAAACTGTCATTTGTGGTTATCTTTTCCTCTCCCCAGGGCTCTAGTCATTTTGGATAGGTGCTAGCTCCTGTCAGGGCTGCTTACACACTGCCAGGCTCGTGGCACTGCTTTGGATGAGCTCTGGCCAAGGGCATATTGGAGGGGGCAGGTCATAGGAGAATGCAGGGCCAGGTACACAGTGTTAGTAAGATTTGCCCAGGTCTTTTGTGGGAGGGGACCTGGAGCTGCTTTAAAAAACTACTGTCTCGTTGCTAGATGGGTCAGGGTGGTGGGAGAGTGGCTAGGGCAGGGTGTGCTGTTAGCAAGTTAGGAAGAGAGTGTTGACACTGTGCTGGTTGCCCCAGGTGTCCAAGTGTCTAGGCTGGAGGGTAGGGGAGGGAAATGGTGCCCACCAACATTGTTGTTTCTAAAGAAGTCTTCTAAAGATCCCTGCCTTTCCTGTATACACTCTGAGAATGGTAAACAAATTTCTCTCTTGTACATGGCAAACATTTTTCAAACCGCTGCTTCTGTGCTATTTTTTGGGGGAGCTGTTTGTTGTGCTGTCTCTTTAAGGACGGGGACTCAGTTTTCTCTTGTCTTCTGGCTCCTCCAGGGCCAATTTTGCTGATTTTTAAATTTCCAGTTAAGTCCCACTGATTATAAAAAATGGGCCCCTCTGATTTTCAAAGCCAATGTTATGGAGATTTATCTTTTTTGTGGGGGCCCCCATGTCTGCAGTGCTTGCTTGTGAGGGTGTGTTTCTCTCCCTTCTCTGTGCCCGAGTCATCAGTTCCATGGGTCCATTTAGTTCCCCACTGTGTCTTTACCCTTCCTACCCTATTTGATGTGGTCTCTTCTTTAAATTTAGTTGTGCAGAAACTGTTCTGTCAGTCTTTGGGTCATTTTCTGGGTTATTTACAATGATGTTGGTGTTATCTAGTTGCATCTGTGGGACGAGGTGTGCTTAGGATCTTCCTACTCTGCCATCTTCCCTGGAAGTTCCATAATTAACTGTTTTATCAATGATATTCTTTCTTTATCTCTTTGAGGTTAAAAAATGTTTTTCATATAGCTCTTTTAAGATTGTTTTACTTATTATATAAAGAAATGAATTTTATACAGATTTATTTCATTAAATTTTTGTTAGCCATCTTACTGTTAAGTTCATCACATAATTTGGACTGTATTTTGTAGGCTTATCTTAAATGTGTATTTTTCATCTTCTGGATTATGCTTCCTAATGCTACAGTTTTGTTCTCACCTTCATATGCTTTGCTAGGTTACTCTGACCACAATTAAATAATATTTTTGTCTTTATGCTACCCAACTATGGTGATATTGGCAATATTGGAGATTTTGTTGCAAAGGTTTAGCTCAAATTCTAGCCTTTGAGCTGTATGTACTTTACTCGGTGCCTTTCCATGTGTGATGGTTAATTTTTTTTTTTTTTTTTATGGATAATTTTAAGTGTCAACTTGGCTAGGTTACAGTATGCAGTTGTTTGGTCAAACACTAGTGTAGATTTTGCTGTGGAAGTATTTTGTCAGTGTGATTAATGTTTAAAACTGTAGACTTTGAGTAAATCAGATTACTCCCATTACCTGGGTGGGCCTCTTCACAGGCCTTAGAGAAAAGACTGAAATCCCCAAGGAAGAGGAAATTCTTTCTTCAGACTGTCTTCAGACTTGAATTTCAACCTCAGCTCTTCCCTGGTTCTTCAGCCTGCCTTGCAGGTTTCAGATATGCCATCCTTCATAATTGCATGAGCCAGTTCCTTCAAGCTTCTCTCCCTTTCCCTTCCACCCTGTGTATATGTATATGAAATATGTATATCTCCTGTCTCCTACTTGCTCTGGTTCGCTGAGGAACCCTGACTAATGTCACATATAGAGACTTTTATTAATATAGCCTCATGGAGTGGTCACTTGTACTGTTTTGTTTTTCAGAATAAATAATTTTTCAGTTTTCTCTTTTTATACCCAGTATACTTGGTATAGAGATGGAGGTGATAGGTGGGGAAATATCATTTTAAGTTGGCTTCCTGTACTTTTTATGTACATCAAATTTTCAGAATTTTTTTTTTAAGATTTTTTTTTTTTTTTTTTTTGACAGGATGGAGACAGCCAGCGAGAGAGGGAACACAAGCAGGGGGAGTGGGAGAGGAAGAAGCAGGCTCATAGCGGAGGAGCCTGATGTGGGGCTTGATCCCATAACGCCGGGATCACGCCCTGAGCTGAAGGCAGACACTTAACCGCTATGCCACCCAGGCGCCCCAAATTTTCAGAATTTTTATACCAATGTTTATAAACTGTTGCAGACTAAAAATACAGAAAAATCAGATTTTTTTTCTCTTTTTCATTTTTAATCCCTGAAATTTCCTTCAAATTGATGTTTATCTTTCTATTATACTTAAATTACTATGACCAAATTAATAAAATTTAATATTTAGTTGTTTTTCTTTTTTTGGTTTCATATTCCTATCATTCTTTGCCATAAGTAATTTAGCTTGTTGTAGACAAATAATAGTAAATTTAATGTTATTATTTGATTTAAATTCCCAAAATTCATTAAGATCTTCTTAGGATACTTGTGGGTTATTGATAAGGACAGTAATCTTTCAAAGAAGAGAAAGCACTGGAAGTTAATTTTTGAGGTATTTACAGAGATGTCCTCCAATGTCATTTTTTTTGGTGTTTTTAGCACATTTCTAACTTTACATATATAACTGCAAAAGTCCATCAAAAATTTTTAGTTTGAAAAGCCATTATATATCATCTTAGGTTTATAACATTTCACTGGACAAAAATGTGTGGTCAAAATACCTTTACATTTAAAATTCTGGGTCTGTTCTGTTTCGCTATTATAAAATTCTCACAACATATTTGCTGAACTGGCTCTGGCATAGAGGCTGCTATTTGCAGCTTCCCAAATTTGTGTAAGTGTGATATAAAGTTTGATTGTTTTATTATTTTTATTATGTGGAATAAATTCAAGGTTACACTAACAATTGTGTCACTTTCAAGCACTTGCGTTCTATATACATTCTTCAGGAGAAAATAAAAGATTTATAATTCATGATATGAAAATTATGTACAGCTATAGTAGATTCACAGATGTGTATTTAATTGTTAAAGTAGAAACATGAAAATGAAAAGTATTTTTCTAGATCATACAAAGATTTCTATATATGACAGGTTGGAAGTGTTGTGACCATTTTTCTATTTTGCCAGTTTTTTTTCTTCAACACAAGATCAGGAGACATATCACTGATCACCAAGTGTTTTCAGTGGATGAGATATAGTGTGTAGGCATGCATGTGTTGTTAAAATTATCACTGTCACACACATAACGAATGTTGATTACAACATTTATTTTCCAGTGCACCCCACTGATCACAAAATAATCAGCGGTCTAAACAGAAGGCTCTATTTCTTTGTCCTGGGAATTCAGTGATTAAACAGTACAAATAGTGGGGTGCCTGGGTGGCTCAGTCGTTAAGCGTCTGCCTTCGGCTCAGGGCGTGATCCCGGCGTTCTGGGATCGAGGCCCACATCAGGCTCCTCTGCTGGGAGCCGGCTTCTTCCTCTCCCACTCCCCCTGCTGTGTTCCCTCTCTCGCTGGCTGTCTCTCTCTGTCAAATAAATAAAAATCTTAAAAAAAAAAAAAAATTAACAGTACAAATAGTTGCCCAGGATTTCTTTGTTATGTATATGTTGCATATATGGTGAGAGTCATACTAAGGAAAACCTCAGTTCTGCTTTCTTTCCCATTTCATTGAGTTTTCCTTCTATACTACATAATTCACAAAATACAATATACAAGCATCCTCCATTTTTTGCATATATATATGATATATGTATGTATGGTATATTTACATTATGTAAACATATATATGTAAAAGCAATACAAACTCTTCTTTTGACCTAACATGCATATCCATTCCCATCCCATTTCTCTGTTACCTTTTGCAATAAAACGCCTGGAAAGAATTTTTCTCTATACTCCCTGTCTTCAATTTTTCTCTCTCCACTTTCTCTTAAACATACACTAAGAGGCTTTTACCTTCACAGTTCCATATAATCTGCACTTATAAGTGACACTAATGATTTCTGCATCATTAAATCCAGTGAACTGTTTCTAGCTTCATGTCATTTCATTTCTCAAGAACATTTACATCTCCTTTCTTATAAATGCCTTTTTTACTTAGCTTCAAGAACATCGCACTGTAGTTTTCTTTATATAAGTGCTGATTCAGTCTTCTTTGATGCTTGCCATTCATCTCACTGATTCATCTCTTCCTTCCTTGATGATGTTACCCAGTTAAATGCCATCTATGTGGCATGATAGCATCCTTTAGCCAAGAGTCTCTCTTGATCTAAGGGCTTATAATATACAATTTTCCGGCGCCGGAAATAGAAAGTTGGAGAAAGAAATGACCTTATCTTTTAAAATGCTTGATTAATAAGAGAAGAAATTATTTTGTCAGATAACAGACTAAAAGAAGACTGTGTTTATGTATATCAAATGTATTATAAATAATACGCATATATAGTCTTCTACATGTGTATATCATGTACACATATGTGAATGTTTTAATTAAAATAAATGCTTTATTTTTTAACTTTAAAAAAAGAGTCTTAATTATATAAAAATCTTAAGCTAACTTAATATGATACATGTTAATACAAAAAGGTAGGGTTGCGATGTTGACAGAGAGAGACAGAGTGAGAAGACTTGAGCATGTGGAAGATTGCTACCGTATACTAAAAAAAAAATATTCTGTTGAATTCTATGAGTACTGTTTTGCATAATTGTAATTAAAGTTAAATGTCTACATTGATGATATAATTGTTGATTTAAAATGGATGTGGTATATTTTTGCACTGTACAGAAGTATATTTTCTGAATTTTGTAGAGGACTGGTAAAATGTCCATACAGTGATATTTTTCTGTTCCTTATTCTATCATTTTTCCCTACAGCCTCTCCGTATCTTTCTGATCTTCTTAAGTCACAGAAGAAAATATGTATATATTTTATATGTACATTTACATATTTGCATACATATGCATGTACGTATTTATGCATGTTACATAAGAATGTTTTTGTAAACACAAGCATAAATGTACTCTCTGTACAGAGTTACTACCAAGTAAGTCTATACAAATGCTGGGACAAGAACAACGAGAGTTACCATTTTGTATCATTTTTTTTCTATGTCCCCTATTTCAATAAATTTATTAGCTGCATGTTAAAAATAATCTCTGATGACATGGATTGCTCTATGAAACAAACATCTCAATTTTATAGACAAACCAAGGGAACAGATGTCACATAATCTTACTCCAGGATTTTCAGTACAGCATAATAATTATAAGGCAGGACACTCTGACTAATGTAGCTGACATGTAATCAGCTTCTGTTGCTTTGGCCAAAATGATGTGCATTAAATTTTGAAAAAAAAAAAAACTTTATTTGAGGAGGAAATTATTTCTAAATGGCTTTGCATTAGGTGAAACAATATTTTTCATAATTATAATGCTATTCTGAAAGGATGCTGCAAGTAATTTTTTTGCCTGATGAAATTATCTGTATCTATAATCTGTCGTAATTATTTCAGAAGTCAACATCAGTCAAAGGTCTGTACAGAAAAATGAATACTAGTATTTTCAAAATTCCAACTTCTAAAAATTTCTGAGCATCCATTAATAGGACAACAAAACGTCAGATAAGGGCTGTGTGACTAGAGAAAGTTATAAAGATCAGCAGATTGTCATCTTTATGTATTTGTGTTTAGCATCTATATAGAATTTATTATGTGCTATATAAATACTAACCCATTTAATCTTGATACCAGTACTGTGAAGGAGTAATTCTTATTACTTTCATTTTACTTTATTTTTTAAAAGATTTTATTTATTTATTTGACAGAGAGAGAGCGCGCGACTGCCCGCACACTAGAGAGAGAGAGAGAGAGAGAGAGAGAGGGAGGGAGGGAGAGTGCGCACAGCAGGACTAGCAGCAGAGGGGGAGGGAGAAGCAGTCTCCCTGCTGAGCAAGGAGCCAGATCAGGCTCAATCCTAGGACCCTGGGATCATGATCTGAGCCAAAGGCAGACGCTTAACTGACTGAGCCACCCAGGCGCCCCATCTTATTATTTTCATTTTAAAGGTGAGAAAACTGAAGTACAGAGAGGTTAAGTAATTCGCCATGGTTGCACATCTGGCACATGCAAGCCTGGCACTTGAAACTGGGTATTCTGATTCCAGAGTCTATGCTCTTAAATAGGACTTTATGTCTAATTTAAGTATTAAATACTATGATTAATTTAAAAGGGTAGTCTATCACTGTTATCTCATATGAGGAACAACCCTGCCACATATTAGGGAAAATTAAAATCTGAAGAATGAAACTAGAGAGAAAGAACATAATTCATGAAAGTTGAAGGACTGAAAATGGAAAAGATGGGGGAAAAGGCTATGATACAGAAACAAGAAACCTATTTCATGGTCACAAAGTAAAATAATCTTAGTTTGTAGGAGGAAGATCTGTTTTCAGCTTTCTGTTGTCCTTGGTATGATTTAAATAACACTAGATTAGAGAGTAGAGATTAAAATTCAAATTCTTTTTCTGCCAAGTAATGCATATGTTATCTAGGACAAATCGTGTTTTTCAAGAGTCATTCTCTCATTTTTATAAGGTTCCTTGAAAATCTCTCATTCTGTGCAGTGAGATTGTCAAATTGTAGGGTTTGCTTTAAGAGAATATAATTCTATGAATCAGAATAAGCAAAAATTGTATTTTTAATTTATCCTCATGTATGTCTACATATATAGTATAATACTTAATCTTATGACTTACAACAGTGAGTGCACATTTACAGACAGCCTACCTGAGCATGAGTTTTTTTGTTTGTATTTCTCTTTTAGCGTGCTTCTCTTGTTTTCCCCCACTAATAGTAATATAGTTTTACTATCTCTTGTTACAGCTATGATACCAATTTTTAAAGTGAAATATATAGAGTACAGTGAACATAAATGACCTAAGGTCTTGTTTTTGCCTCTTCTTTATAGGGGAAAAAATGACATTTTTTAGATTTCTGTCTTTGGACACTTTTTATCTCATGCAACTTGTTCAAGTTTTTTTTTTTTTTTTTAAAGATTTTATTTATTTATTTAACAGAGATGGAGACAGCCAGTGAGAGAGGGAACACAAGCAGGGGGAGTGGGAGAGGAAGAAGCAGGCTCATAGCAGAGGAGCCTGATGTGGGGCTCGAACCCAGAATGCTGGGATCACGCCCTGAGCCGAAGGCAGACGCTTAACCGCTGTGCCACCCAGGCGCCCCCTTGTTCAAGTTTTTGACACTGTACAACTTATGTCCTAATATTTTGTAATTATATTTGTATGTTTGCTTTGTCTTTAAAACTTGGATATTTTCTACCCATATTAAATAAATGCTCATTTACAGGTTTCATTCTTATATTCTAATCTTTCTGCTGACTTTATCTTGTCATATTTTCACGTAGTTATTATTTTTTTCTGGAGGCAATTTCATTTCTTTATGGCATAAGTTGATATGTAAGTGAATAATAACAAAAAATATGACTTAAGAAACAAGAGTACTAGACTAGACAGTATGGCTTTGAAAACATTTATATTCTTGGTTTGTCCTTCTCTTTACCTCCTTCCTGATATTAGCTAACATCTGTGAAAGCTCTGAGTTGTTTTCTATAATAATAAAAAAAAAGAAATGGTTTGTTGTGAATAATATCGTCCTATCTTGAGTCCAAATCCTTCCATTCCTAACCTTCAGGTTTTTACAGACTGCTAAATTATCCTGTGTTCTATATTTTCTAGAAGAAAACATTGTAATTCATAATCCCTCTTTGATTTCAGTTTGCAATAATAAGAGGAGAATTCTATCAACTCTTAGAAGGAGATTAAGTGAAAACTGACAAAATGTGATTGGAATTTATGGACAGCATTGATTATGTTAGAAAAAAAATCTTAGCTTAAAAAAATCTAAAGATTTCTAGTTTTTAAAATAATATAAAGGAAAGCTCAAAGAAATATTATTTTTATCAAGAGTATATAGTGTTATAGCTGTAAATGCTTTAAAGAGGAGAAAATCAACAATTTTAAACATTGCCAAAATATACTGTATATTCTCTCTCTCTGTAAATGATATATATATAATGTAATATAAAGTGTAACATACATGACATATATATGCACATACATATAATGTAATATATATATATGTTCAGGTAGATATCTTGAAGTACTATCCAGCCAAATGCTTTTTCCTATGTATAATAGTAATCAAAACTAAATATAAATAACTTACATTGTAGTAACTTTATATTAAAGACCTCTTTATATGTCATATTAACAAGCATATGATAAAGATGAAACGTATATCTTGGAAATAATATTTTTTATCTGGCTTTTTTCTCTATAAGGGGGAAAGGACTTGAACCCCTTTTCTTTAAAAATAAAAGGAAATTTATGCTAATAATATATATACTATGTATACAAAATACATAATACCTAATACTTAATAATACATGTATTAAAATGTATTATACTTTTAGGGTAAATTTGACTAGGAACTCCTATAGTACTATTGGTTTCCTTTCCTCTTTTTAATTTTATTTTTTTAAGATTTTATTTATTATTTAGAGAGAGAGACAGCGTGCATGGATGGGGAGGGGCAGAGTGAGAGGGAGAGAGAGGGATAGGGAGAGAATCTCAAGCCGACTTCATGCTGAACAGAGAGCCCCACGCCAAGCTCCATTACCCTGAGATCATGACCTGAGCTGAAATCAAGAGTTGGACACTTAACCAACTGAGCCACTCAGGTGCCCCTCCTTTCCTCAATTTTAAATGAAAGAATATACGTTTACATTTAAAAACTACCTTCTATTTGAAAAATATTAATTTTATCTAAATAAAAACTTGATTAAATTTAAACAATTAAAAAGCCTGAGACCGAAGCTTGCATCTTCACCAAAGGTTCTCATGTCTTTTCATTATTTGTTTTGAATTTGTAAATACCCTCGTACACTCAGAGCTTTTAGTATTATTTAAAGCTCTTCAGTGTTACAGCTATTCACTCCTTACATTCTGGAAAAATATACTTAAGGCACTTAGGTAAGTCTTTCTGAATATTTCAGTAATGGCATAATATTTTGCCTGGCAATTTATTGAAGGGTGCTAAAACAGAGTTTTCAAATTAATTAGGGAACAATTTCTTAATTATCTAGATTGTGGTTTTTTGGTTCAAAGAAATAATTCTTATCTGTATCTCCTTTGAGTGTTTCTAAATGTAGAACATAAGGAGATTTAAATTAGTAGTTCTAAGAACTACTAATAGTTTGAGTAATTAACCATCAGTAGGAGATTAAACACAATTTTTGACTTCTGACTTAGGAAAAAAACTTATAGGGCATATGATAATGACCATATTTCATATATCAGAAGGCTCTGATTTTGTATCTATTCATAAAAGAACATTCTTCCTATGAAGAGAAAGAACCAGTTAATTTATCAAAAAGTTGATATAATTATTTTTTTCCTTAATTTTCGGGTGTCTCGTAGTAATATGGCATAACTTTAAAAAATCCATTTATCCTGATTTTTCATTTGTTAATATCATATTATTTTTAAAAATAATTCTTTGCTTTTCCTTTTTTCTTTTTTTAAATTTAAATTCAATTAGCCAACATGTAGTACATCATTAGTTTTTGATGTAGTGTTCAGTGATTCCTTAGTTGCGAGTATAACACCCAGTGCTCATCACATTACGTGCCCTCCTTAATGTGCCTCACCCAGTTACCCCATCCCCCCACCCACCTCCCCTCCAGCAACCCTCAGTTTGTTTCCTAGAGTTAAGACTCTCTCATGGTTTGCCTCCCTTTCTGATTTCTTCCCATTCATCCTTCTCCTATCATCCTCTGCTCTGTTTCTTATATTCTACGTATGCTTTTCCTTTTATGCAAAATATTTCCCTCTAAATTATCTAAGGGTGGACTTTTATCTTCTGAAAACAAACAAAAATAAAAATTTGGAATCAACATCCTTTCATATCTTAAAGCTGTTCCTTCTGGAAATAAAAAGTAATTTTAGAATGTTTTAGTACTTAAAATCAGAATGTTTTCACCCGATTAAAGAAATATTTTACTTGTCTGGTTTTCTTAGATAATTATGTGATTGATACAAAATAATGTCTAAATTGCTAATGGAAGTAAACATTTGTTGCTATAAATATAATGATTAGGCAACTAATCAGGTTGCAAGTAGACTATGTTTGTCATTATTTGCTTTATTCATATTTTGATTGAAACAAATTGGATAATCCAGAAGAACCCTTACGATTGCTTTTACTCCATTAAGTCTAGAACAGATTCCTCAGCATTTAGCCTTTTGTTTCTTCTGTGTACCATTCTCTAACATCTTGTCTATCTGTCCATAGTAAAAAGGCTACTAGGAAATAAGGAGGTGTAACAGGTTCAAAGATAATGAAAAAAAGTACACATCCACACAGCAAACAGAAGGAACAATATAAGCAAAGAGAAAAAAGTCCACAGCCACATAAATTACCACCAGCTACAGCCCAATCTGTAAGACCCTCCAAAACCATGTGTTCTTGTGCATTTTTGTACTCTTAATTAATTCATTCAACATATTTATTCCACAAATATCAATTGTGCACCTAATACGAACCAGGCACTGTTCTAAGCCATTGGGATTTCACAATTAAGAGAACAGATGAACATACTTGCTCTTTGGAACTTGGGAGTTATGTTCTGTGTATACCAATGTTGTATGTTTAAGGAACTTGAATTTACCTACTTTGTTTTGTGTTTTTAAACTTTTTTAAAATTAAACTTCTATATAGCATATAAAGAGTTAAAAAATCCATCTCCTTGGTGTAAGTAAATTCCTATTCAATCTTACTCCTTTGAGGTCCTTATTTCTCCTACCACATATTTGTCTCTGGATTTACCATCCAAAATCCCTACTTTGAATATAGTTCTTTTAAATTTTATTGACTGTTCTGTATTTATTAGAATGGAAGCCATTGTACATATCAAACCCATATAACACCTTTATTATGCATTTGTATATATATAATTAAAAGAATCATTCAAACAAATTCCTATTTACCACCCAGCTGAAGACAATGGGTCACTGATATGTTTTGCAAGCCCATAGTGGGCTCCTCCTCAAGTCAATCTGCTTCCTTTACTAACTGATTTTTACTCATGCTCCCAAATTTTATTTTTCACCTCACTTGCTTTTCTTAAACATTTATCACATATATATTTAAAAACTTACTGTTTAGTTTTTCAGGTGTGACCTTTCCAGTCCCTGTTTGTTTGTTTGTTTGTTTATTTATGTGGAGCCCAATATAGGGCTTGAAATCACAACCCTGAGATCAAGACCTGAGCTGAGATCAAGAGTCAGACAACCCCTCAGTCCCAATTTCTTGGGACTGAATTTTGAATAGGCAGTTTTCCCACTGATCTGCAGTGGCCCCTCTGAAATATGAAGTTTAAATAAGAGTGTTTGTATATATATCAGTTTTCTATTTGGTGACGCTACCTTTGCCTATTCTTGTACCAAGATGAACATTTTTAAGTCTTTGTTAAGGTATTTCTGCTCAACTTTTTTTTTTTTTTGGCACGATATCAAATCTTTCTATTCAGTTTGTGAGCATCGTATGCCTTTACTTTATTGGTATCTTTTTAAATGTCCTATAAGAAAACCTTTCAGTTTTTATAAAATGAATTTTATATCATATTTTGATTTATTCCTAGGTACCTTTTGCTGTATCATAAATTCTGTGTTACTTTTTCTAATGGGTTATTTCTTATATACAGAAGTAAAACTTTTTTTTGTATACTGAAATTACACCCATAAATTAATCCATAATATTTTGGCTATAGATTATTATGTGTATTCTATGTAGATAGAAGTTGTGTTTTTCATTTAATATTTTATTTACTGCTATTTAAAGATTTTTAAAAGATTTTAAAGAAGATTTTAAAAATTTCTGTGAAATATTCTGTAAAATATACCATTTCTCCATTAGTAATGACAGTAACTAAATATGGTTTCTGCTACTGATTGGTTAAGTATAGTAAAGATTATGAACTGATCGTTAGATTTAATAGAACAAAATCATTGGTGTCTTTGACAAAAGTATTTGGAGTGGAGTAATTGGGGCGAACATTTGACTTACAGTGGCTTTAAGAGAAAGTTGGAATGAGAGACCTAAAGAATATTGGTGTATTAGTTTCCTATTGTTGCTATTACAAATTATCACAAACTTAGTGGCTTAAAACAACTCTACAGTTTACTTCTGTTACAGTTTTGGAGGACAGAAGTTCCAAAATGTGTTCCTTCTGAAAGGTCTAGAGAATAATTTGCTTTCTTGACTTTTCTACCTTCCAGAAGCTGCCTGGATTTTTTTGGCTAATGGGCCTGTCTTGCATCTTCAAAACCAGCAGCCTGCATTTTTCAGTCTCTCTTTCTTTCTCTCTCCTTCCCTTGTCAAATGGCCTTCTGTCTGACTCTAGCTTTACTACCTCTTTCTCATAAGGACTCTAGTGAATACATTGGGCCCATCCTAATACAGTATAACTTGTGTCTCAGAATCCTTAATCACATTTGCTAAGTCTTGTTTGCTTTATAAGGAAACATATGTACAGGTTCTAGGGGTTAGGATGTGGACCCTTTCGGGGAATTGGCATTATTCAATGGCATATGACATACTTGGTACACATAATTCTTTTTAACAGGTCTTTTGTTTTGTTTCTTTTTTACAAATGAAGAAATGAAGAAGACATCAAAATTTATCAGTGATCCCCTACTGTATAAAGCTGATGAATAAGATTAATCCACATCTTAATTTTCCAAAGCTTACATTTGAGTTTTTGCTTCCCTTTATTTATTCACTAATTAATTCAACATACATATTCTGCACCATGAACTCATTACACTGTTTTGTATATGAGTGTTAGGCTTTCTTTTTCTTTCTTTCTTTCTTTCTTTCTTTCTTTCTTTCTTTCTTTCTTTCCTTTCTTTCCTTTCTTTCCTTTCTTTTCTTTCTTTCTTTCTCTCTCTCTATTTCTTTCTTTCTCTCTCTCTCTCTCTCTATTTCTTCCTTCCTCCCTCCCTTTCTTTCTTTCCATCCTTCCTTCCTTCCTTCCTTCCTTCCTTCCTTCTTTCTTTTCTTTTCTTTTCTTTTCTTTTCTTTCTTTTCTTTCTTTTCTTTCTTTTCTTTCTTTCTTGATTTTATTTATTTATCTGATAGAGACAGCAAGATAGGGAACACCAGCAAGGGGAGTGTGAGAGGGAGAAGCAGGTTTCCCGTGGAGTAGGTGGCCCGATGTGGGGCTCGATCCCAGGACACTGGGATTGTGACCTGAGCCTAAGGCAGACTCTTAACGGCTGAGCCACCCAGGTGCCCCGACTTTCTTTCTAGACCGAGAGCACATTTCAGGAGTGACACAGCTAGTATCAGGTAGATATTATGGGAAGTTTCCTAAATCTCATCACATTTAAGCTGAGACTAGAAAAAATGAATAGAAGTTAGTAAACAAGCAAAGGAAATGAATATGGGCTGGATGGTGGTGTGATCTGAGGAAGAAGAAAATTCCTGGGATTAAAGAAGGAGATGTATATATTGAAGCCGGAGAGTCAGTGCCTATTTGAAAACCGAGAAAACTCTAGTATGGCTATAACATGAAGCAGATAATGTGAATGGGAGGTTGAGGGGCAGGAAAAAAGCTCGTGAAAGTTCTTACTGGGACATTGTGGCCTCTTGATTTTTTACTTTTCTCTGACCCTTTGCATCTCAGTCTCCTTTACTTGTTCTTTTCCCTTTCCCCATCTATTAAATATTGATGTACCCTGGGAATCAGTTTGCTTTTCTTAACTACACACTTTTCATAGGTTTATTTTCAACCACTATTCCTTAAAAAATCACCAATTGACAACATTCAAATCTATGTCTTCATCTCCTTTCATATTATGCCCATTATCAATTTATTGCCTCTCTGCTTCAAATTCACCCTTTAGCACCTGCTCTGAAATGGACTCTTAAGTCTTTCTTATTTACAAATAGCAGGAAGTTAAGCTTTGTCAGTAGAGGTCACAGAGAGACACTGCAGGAGGAAGAGGATTACTTTTCCAGGTTTGTATGTTTCTTATTTTGCCTTTCATTGCTCCTATTGAATGACTGATCAATGGTATGAGTGTGTAGAGACTGGTGGTGCCCTGTCTCAGCTGCATTCCTGAGCATGCTGTCTGTCAATGACTGTGTAGTGCTGGCCTGGACACAGTGACCACCTTCCTGAGGCCCTAGTGATGCAGATGCCGCATACCCCAGGCCTCATGCCCACAGAAGCACCCAAGCCTATCTGTGTGCCCATAAACCAGCTTAGACTCTTCTCCCTGGAAAGTAAATTCCTGTTGCCTATGGACCACTTCTGACCTGGGAAACAACAAATATCTCTACTATCCAGTGGGCAGTAAGCATATATTCTCCATTAAAGGTTGAAATCCAGGGGCGCCTGGGTGGCACAGCGGTTAAGCATCTGCCTTCGGCTCAGGGCGTGATCCCGGGGTTACGGGATCGAACCTCACGTCAGGCTCCTCCCCTAGGAGCCTGCTTCTTCCTCTCCCACTCCCCCTGCTTGTGTTCCCTCTCTCGCTGGCTGTCTCTATCTCTGTCCAATAAATAAATAAAATCTTTAAAAAAAAATAAATAAAGGCTGAAATCCAGCCTTAAGGAGGAGCCCCCCTTCCAAGTTTATCCTTACTTGTTGTTTTCCTACGGCACTCTTTTGAGTTCTTTTTAATCCTTTGTAGTTGCCCTCCTATCAGAGCTTAATAATTCTTTTATATTAAGCACCCCTGTTTAAATTAATATAGGTTTCTATTGTCTGAATAGATACAGACTGATGTATATACTGTGTCTGAAAATGAATGCTTATGTAACTTAAACATGAATGGATTAAATTGGAAATCAGCCACTCTATTCCATTACCAATATTCTCTTTTTTATTTTATTATAAAAAATATTACCAGTATCCAGAAACCTAAGGACCATTCTAAAATTTTATAGCTACCTCTGACTTTGTATCCAATGATCATTAAGTATTATCTATTCTGTTTATTAAGAAACTTTGGTCCCTCTATCTGCTCTTGTTACTGTCAGAGAACATGATTCACTTTTGGTTCTTCATCTATAAACAGAAATGATAAATAATTCTAAGATTACAGTATTATAGAAACTATATCCGTCATGTAGCATATTACTCTTGACATTAGGATGAAAGGAATTTTGCCCTTTTTTGTTCTTAAGACATCCTCATTTTCTGATTTTTAATCATTCCGTGTTGGTAAGATATTCAGTCTCCTCATTACCAAGCCCACTTGAACCAGCATCCTTAGTTTTTTTTTAAGGTTTTAAATGTTTGAAGTAATCCCATGTATTTAAGAAAGGGGTCTGTCATTCTCCGTTTATATCAGACACTGTAGACATGTTCAATTTGTAAACCAGTATGATCCCCAAAAATCTGGCAGCTATTTGATTTCTATGTCAAACACATGAATGAGCTCTGTTCCTGAAGCTTCCATGATCACAGCATTCAGCATAAGATGCCTTATAAACTCTAAGCACATTTCTCCATCCTCCATCTGCTGGGATAATTTAACAAGTCCACCTCAATTAATCTAGACCTTCACAAATAAGAGAGTTGTCTTATGTATACTTGGCAACTGCTGCTTTTTACTGTGTAACATAAAAGCTACCAAAGCAAGGAAAAGCCAGTGCATTAGACAACTCTGGAGATGGATAAGAGAAAATAAATACAGCAGTGATAACAAAAAACATATTTTTATTTTAATATTTTATGAGATAAGAAAGCACCATTTTTATTATTTTTATTGAAATGGGTAAGTACAGTGGCTCTTTGGCTAGCTCTGTACTTTATAATGTTAGATAATTATCTAAGATGTTTACTAATCTGTATTATATAGAGAAGTCTCCTTATAACTGTTACAGTTTGTTGAAGGTAAAATGTAACTTTTCACGCAGTTGTTTCAAGAGACTCCCAATAATGTTTTGCATTTCACATATTAGAAACAAATAGTGGTCATTTTAGATCTTTGAAGCAGGAGCAATGATGTCAGCCTTGGATTATAGAGGATTTCATATTAATCAGCCCTGAGTTAGGGTGGATCAGTTAAATGTCTTTGGTTGTAAACAGGAGAAACCAACTTCATCTTAATTCAGAAAAATAATTTTCTTACTTTATGTAATCCTGTGTTGACGTAAGTAAGCATCCTATTTCACAGTTTCCACATGCCTCGTGATACTCAAATAATTTGGCAGTAGGGGGTAGGAGTCCCCTTAGTTATCTCCAAGATCCAGGTGCCACAGTTGGTAGAGCCACTGTTGTGCAACTGCATATCATGGGGAGTTATCATCTCGTCTTGGTCTTTAAAGAGCAGCTTCACTGCTGTTTCCCCATCTTTGTGTGAGTAAACATTTCCAAATACTCCACATTTCCTAGAGGATCTTTTGATTGCCCCAACTCCTAGAACCCATTTGGTGAACAGTTATATTCTTGATTGCAAGCAAAACATAATTAGTCTGACCAAACTGAGAAAAAAAGGGATCTAGGTATTTCAAAAGCCAAAAAATAAGGATTGAACAAACTGGCTCAGAAAAGATAGAAATTACAGCAGCTCTAATGATCTAGGTCAAGGATCAGCAAACTTTTTCTTACAGAGACAGATAGTCAATATTTTATGTTTGCGGGCCATTTGATTACTGTTTCAACTCCTCACCTCTGCCATTGTAGTGTGAAATCAGCCATATCCAATATGTAACCAAGTGAACATGGCTATGTTCCCGTAAAACTATTTATAAAAATAGGAGACTAATTCTTTTGCCGCAGTTTGCTGACATCTGATCTACATAATAGCAAGGAATAAATGAATTCTTTTGATTTTATTTGTGCCATCTGTCCAGGATTCGAGACTCTTACTGTACTTAGTAACTTGACACTTTTCTGGGGCTAAGAAGATTCTTTGATTGACTAATGTATCAGCAGTGCATAGATTGGGAAATGGTGGTAGGAAGACTGGATAAAAAAAGATAAAATTATGTTGTATTATATATTTCTACTATAGAGATTCTTGTGGAGGGGAGCTAGTTTAAGAAAGAACTTCCTGAAATAATATAGAATGCACATTATTTGCAACTTTTAATGAAATCTGTGATGCAAAAACCTGAACCCTAAATTAGTGGATGTTCAGACTTTAGATTTTTAAGCATTTATGAATGAATTTGATGGTTCGTTACATGTTGCCATTTATTGTGTGCCCGGGAATGAAATGGATGAGAGCCCGGAGTGATTTAGACAATGAAGAAACCTTACTAATGGCCCAGCATCTAAATTTCAATAGTTTTATTGCTTTTTACCCATAATCAACACAGTAAGTTTTTATTATCAACCAAAAAAAAAGTCACAAATATTTTAGCTATACTTAATTGAATTTTAAGTAGGAAGTTTATGTGCCAGAGATATTTATACATTCAGTAGAGATTTTCAAGTCTTATTAAACTGCTATCTTAGTAGACATGTATAGGATACCTTACATTGCTTTAGCAGCAAGGTTGAAAGCTTTTAAGATGTAATGACTTTTTTACAGACAAAGGTTCTGTGATATCACATCTCTCTTTTGAATTTAATCAGGATTTTGCATTATCCAAAAAAGCTGTATCCTATTTAAAGAGTTTTTAATTACAAGGGCTGAACTGGATTGAAAATAGATGCATGGAACATTAAGGGACATAATTATCTATAGCTGACAATTGGTCCAGATGTCAGATGCACCACACCAATAGCTTTATATACAAAAATGTTTTTAGTTTAAGAGATTGATTTAACTATTTGAAGTAATTTAGGCACAGACAGTATTTTCAGAGACATAGAGATTGGGTACTGTCAAATCACTTGAATTTTGAATAATTTGAAATGTATGTTTGCAAAGGAACACATATGATGCTAAACATTTCTACATTAATTATTAGGCCAAAAACCTATTACATATCATGTCTGTATGTGAAACTAATATGGTGTACTATGGTTTATACCTGAAATTAATAGGATATTGTATGTCAGTTATACTTCAATAAAAAAAATTTTAAAAACCCCTAATAGATATTTTCTTTTTCTTGTTTGATGTCTATATGTAGAGATCTAGAGTTCTCATTTTATGGGTTAAAAATGGTGAAAAAAAAAACAACCATGAAATATTACTAATTTTAAAAATCTTACAACTACTGATATTTACAATATTATTATAACCTCATGTTGTCATTCATTAAAATAAAAAAAGCAAAAAGTTTGACTTAGAAATGTGTTTACCCTCATATAGCTTGATGAGTCTTTAAAATCTTGTTAAGAGTGTGTGTGTGTGTGTGTGTGTGTATGTGATATGTGACTATTCTATGTGTTTGGTGGGGAGAAGCAGCAGTTCTACAATCACTTCCTAGGTTTTAGGGGTCTAAATGCCCATTGTTAATTCCAGTCAGTATAGAGGTATTGCTATTACATCACTTAGTCATTGTTCCAATCATTCATTCATTTATTTATTCATTATAATAACATTGAGAACCTTTGTAAAAATCTCAACAATGATCTCAACTCTCAAGGAACTTTTAGTCTCATGGGAGACCAAAATTGAATTCTTCCTTTCTTATAACTATAATTAATGAAAAAAATTCATCTTTTTATTCTGCATTTTTTTTACAAGTAATGCATTGATCATATTTTATTTTATTTCATTTTAAAGCTTTATTTATTTGAGAGACAGAGAACATGTGGGGGAGGGGCAGAGGGAGAGAGAATCTTTAAAGTAGACTCCATGCTGAGCGCAGAGCACAACCCTGAGATCACGACCTGAGCTGAAACCAAGAGTTGGACACTTAACCCGTTGTGCCACCCAGGTGCCTCACATTGGTCATCTTTAAACAATTGACTACATCATTGAACCTATGATATTCTGTCCCAAATGGACTGCCATCAATTAATTTTATATATTTCATCTGTTCTTTTTTTTTTTTTTTAACTTTATTTATTTATTTGACAGAGAGAGAGGCAGCAAGAGAGGGAACACAAGCAGGGGGAGTAGGAGAGGGAGAAGCAGGCTTCCCGCGGAGCAGGGAGCCTGATGCAGGGCTCAGTCCCAGAACGCTGGGATCATGACCTGAGCCAAAGGCAGACGTTTAACGACTGAGCCACCCAGGTGCCTCTATTTCATCTGTTCTTGACAGTTCTTACTGTTCTGGTTATTTATTGCTTTATAAAAACATCCCAAAATTTAGTGATGTAAGACAATTATTTTGTATGCTCAAATCAGAATTTTAGACAGTCCTAAGGGGGGGACCATTTGTCTCTGTTCAGTGATGTTTGGGGACTCAGCTAATCGCACATTATGGTGGTTGATACTTGCTGGTGGTTGATAAGCTGGTACCTTAGCTTGGCCTTCAACTATAGTACTTGAAGTACATGCGGTCTCTCAGTGAGTTGGGGCTTTTTTACTATAGTAAATGGATTCCTAGAGTAGATGTCCCAAAGGACAGAACTTGGCAAAAATTATATTTCCTATTCTAACCTAGTCTTATAAGTTATGCCATGTTATTTCTGTATATTCTATTTGATTGAGGCAGTTAAAAGACCCACCCAATTTCAAGAAAAGAGGAACTGTCTCTACCTTTTCCTGGGGCAGGGGCAAGTTTCTGGAAAGGCATGTGGCATAATCAGAAGTATTGTGTCCTTTATTGGAAAACACAATTTGCTGAAGTTCACCATCCCGCTACAGTAACTTATATTTGAACTGATGGTACCAGAGCAGAATCTAAATATGAGACTGGGTGCAGTTAGAAGCTGGAGGGACCTTGAGAAGAGTGTTAGTGAAAGCCTATAGGCTTTAAAGATTGTTAGAAAAAGCCCAATTGCCCTCAAAAGCCTGTTGCTGAGAACTAAAGTGAAAGATAGGTAAATGTTATTGGAAGTTGGAGAGGCAGGTGTTTCTTGTTTACAAAGTGGAAGAACTTTGACAATACTGTTGCCTAAAGTAGTGTGGAGAGAGAAAATGCACCTAATTAACTGATGAACTAATGAAGGATATTTCCGGGAAGAGAGTTAAAGATATGATCTGTTTTTTCCTTGCTGTCTATAGTAAAGTGTGAGAGAATAGAAATTAGCTAAAGGAAGAACAGTATAGTATGAAGTGCCATGGGTTTTCTTATTTAAAAATAAAACTCTGTGTTAGACCAAACCTCTCCAGAGAGCAAATGGTTCTAAAATTAAGAAATGGCTTAAGGCAGGGATTAAATAGTAGATTTTTGTTGTTTTTTAAGGCTTTCAACTATATTCAGTACTACATGAAATATTATGTATATATAATTTATATACTACATTTATATTTAAGATGCATATTCATCTTAAGTGGAAGATTTATCTGTTCTACCTTGAAATGAGCACTTTCTTCAAAATAAGTTGTATAAAATGGGCATTTCTCTGATACCTAAGTTTCTATCACAAATAAATTTTGGAAGTTTTTATTTAATATAATAATATTTAGATAGTTATAATAGGCTAAGTATATTAAATACTACTACAAGCAAATATTTATAGCAATGTTAATTTCTGAATAAAGAGACTGCATTGTCATTTTATTTATTATTTTTGAAGATTTTATTTATTTATTTGAGAGAGAGAGCTTGCACAAGCAGGGGGTGCGGCATGCAGAGGGAGAAGGAGAAGCGGGTTCCCTGCTAAGCAGGGAGCCTGATGTGGGACTGGATCCCTGGACCCTGGGATCACAACCTGAGCTGAAAGCAGACGCTTAACTGACTGAGCCACCCAGGCTCAGTCATTTTAGAAAATGTAGAAAATCTAAGGAATAAAAGAAAAATATCCTACCATTCAGAAATAACTATCATCAATTTATATTGGCATAAATAATTTCTCCTGTTCATTTAAAAATACTTAATTTATGTCTAGATAAAATCAGCATAATTTTTTCATAACCAGTATGTATATCCTTATATGAATTTGAACATAAATATTTATCTGAAATTGCCAAGCTCAGAGTCAAAAGAAGATCCTTAATAAGCAGCACAGGGTTATATAAATGTATTCTTGACAACATCTAAATACAAAATACAAAAATGTCCCTTGATAATACTGTATTTGTCCTGTGTATCACCATCTTTATCATTGAATAGAAAAGCGCAGGAACTTGCTTTTTAGTTATTGTAGCTTAATTGACTTTCTGTAAGCATTTAATTTTCATGTATGAAGCATTTGGGGATGGAGAGTGAGGGTGGAATTCGGTTTTGAATCTAAACTGCATTTTTAATTTAGAAGAAGTAGATATCCGTATGCATGCAAATTTCTTATTCAAAATGTTGATTTGTGTGGACAAAGTATTGTCAAGATAAGCAGGAACTTGAAATCACTGGTCAAAACAACAACAACAAAAAAACAACAAGTGTTTTTCCCTGCAAAAGATAATGAGCAACAGGCTTTTAAAATTTTAGACAAATACTAAAGGTAATATCATGTATAATATGATACGCATCTTTCACTTCCAGTGTGCTCTGAAATTGAAAACGCAAAATGTTTATTCGAAAGTAACTAAGTATTGCTCTTCCATTTTATTCTTACAGAAAGAACATTCATGTTTGAAAGGCTTGGGCTTGATATGTACATGTTTTTTTGTTTGTTTTTTGTTGTTTTCTTTTTATAATATTCTTGTGCAAGTTACTTATTCGGTAAACACATTCCTCCATGTGTAAAAAGAGTACCTTTATTACCTACCTTGTCATGTTGTTGTGTGTCCTGAATGAGAGTGCATGTGCAGGGCCCAGCCTGAACCTGGTTTCACACATAGTTATTTCCTTTTCTTCCTCTAATATAACCTGAGGATTGGTCCTTTTCTCCTTTACTTGCAGGTACTTCACACCGCAGTGTGTTTTTACCTCTCCTGATCATTATGAGCAGGTCAGGTACTGAAGTAGTAAGATTCTAGGAAGAGAATGACTACCTATCTGTGATGTAAATTTCTCTTGTTTAAAGAGAAACCAGTTGAAAAAATAGAGCTTCGTTTCAAACCTAGTGGCTGAGGAGGCAATCTGTCCAGTGCAGGACTTTGGAAAGCTCATCGGTGCTGCAAATCACTGTTGAACTCAAATTGAAGACCTCAAGCATTGAGGCCTTGAAGTTTACATTCTGAAGTTGTGCTGCTCTGATTCTAAAATTACCAGCTGACAAAGATTATTGACCACTACCTTTTAAGCTTAAGTCCAACTATGAAATGGTGTGACTTGTTTGTTTTTTTTATTCTGATATATTGATGGACATCATTAAGTGGCATCAATCCATATAGTTGTGTTTAGCCAGGAGAGACTATATACCTTCTTGGACAGAGAGGCAGAGGGAGAGAGAAGAGGAGGATGGAAATGGAAAAGGAGAGAGGATAGATGGATATTTTAGATATATAACTGATCCAAGGAATGGTTAAAATAAGGCAGGGAAAAGAAAGCTAAAAAATGGCTCGGTGCTAAGATCAGAGGTCATACATTTTCTTGTTTAATCTCTAGGTGCACTCTCATTTAAATCATTTATTTATTTGTGGATTTGTTTATTTAACCAATATTTATTTACTATTACTAACTGCCAGGCAGTGTCCTAGGCACTAGAGATACAATAAAAAAAGTTGACAAACAAGGTCTCTAGTCTTGAAAATTATGTTCTAATATGGAAAATAATACACTACTTAAAAATTTAAAAATATGAAAAAGTCACACATTACATTAAGTGTGCATAAAGAATGCATATAAGGTGGTGTGATAGAAAGTGATGAAGTGGTCATTTTGTATGTTAATGCTACAAAGTCCTTACTGAGGAGATAATATTAAAGCTAAGTTCAGAATTCCAAGAAGACAGATTTGAAGATTAAGAGCAATAGCCTTCTGGTGGTGCCTGGGTCGCTCAGTTGGTTGAGCAGCCTACTCTTGATTTTGGCTCAGGTCATGATCTCAGGATCTTGGGATTGAGCCCAGCGGTGGGCTGCACGCTCAGCAGGGAGTGTGCTTAAGGATTCCCTCTCTCCCTCTGCCTTTTCCCTCTACCCACTCCCCACTTCTGCTCACTCTCTCTTTCTCTAAAATAAATAAATAAATATTTAAAGAAAGAGAGCAGTAGCCTTTTAGGCAGCAAGCTAATTATTGAAAAAGATGGAGAGCCATTTGGCATGCTAATGGAAAATGAGGTGGGAGTTGAGATTTGTTTTGCAGGAAAGCCATCAGGGCTTTGCTGGTGGAATGGATATGTGAAGAAGGAGCAGACAGACTAGTAATTTATTTGATTATTTATTTGATTATAATGCTGCTTACTTCCCTAGAGCTATGGAAGGTAATGGTGTGGGAAAGAGTAGCTTAGTGTAGGTGGAAGGTTGTTGTGGGAATCAGAGGTTTTGTTTTAGTCGCATTAAGTTTGCATGTTATGTATCCCAGTGGAGAAGCAAAGAAAGCAGATGTTGAGTATATAAATCCAGAGTTCTTGGGACAGGTAAGAAGTGAATTCATAGATTTGGGAGTTATTGGCACAAATATGGTGTTTAAAGTCATAGAACTTGATAAGGTGGCCTACAAAGGGGACAGACACAAAGGTAAATCTTCCTATTTAAGGAGACAGATGAATGGAAGTCAGGGAAGAATAATAAGTATGCAGAAAGTAAGGTTGAAGAAACGGAAGGGGAAACAGTGATACCAAGAGTGCAGGCAAGGGTATAATAACCAAAGGAAGCAATGTTACTGACCACTCAGAAGTCATTTATGAAACTGCAGTCTCAGTGGAATGTTGTGAGAAGTCTAGGGAGAGTGCCTACAGTAGGAAATATGAGATGGGGAGTGAAGACAGAAATCATAAAAACTTTGAAAGATTACCTGAAAGCAGAGGGAAAAGATGAGGTAGTATCTAGAGGCATGATGGGGAAATTTCTTATTTTTGCTTTTTTGTAGTTTGTTTTTTGTTTGGTTTTGTTTTTTAATAGGGACATAGTGTTTGCATACTTATGAGACTACCCAGTGGAGAGGGAGAAATTGATAATGGAAAATGAAATTAATCATAGGAGAAAATTTCCTAATGTGAGCTTTTTTTGATGGTGGCAGGAAACTTTTCATTCGTAGTACTAGGAGGTCGTCAATATTCTCAATGCATGCAATTTTAGGTAGAGTGATATTTTACTAGATAAACACAACACGAAGCAGTGCAGTGTTTATACTTTTAAGAAAACTACAATCACTGGATTTTCTCCTGTCATTAAAGATGTATTTATAAAGCAATTATAAGTCAGGAACTAACTGCAGGATCATACTGTTTAACTGATTTTTGGCCGACTGATAATTTATAGCCATAAAATACTTTACATGAGTTTATCATAAAAACTATTTCTCTAATAATGACGGATAATTCTGATCCATACAGTGAGTTCTTTGGAAAGTAGAATAAATACTAGAAATATAATGAATTGTTACTTTAAACTGAAATAATTCAGTTTCCAAAAATGGTACACAAATTTGTCTTCCGTATTCATAAGAAGACTTTTCATACTATTTAAAATCTAAAACTAGCATCAGATTACTACAGACCTTTTTACTAATAACTGAGTATTTTTTACTGTTTGAAATAGGATTATTTATGAAAGCAACTGTGTGCTCTATCAATGACTAATTTCTCTGGGATTTATAGATTTTTTAACTAAAGGTACACATTATACTGAGATATTGTCAATAGAACTTTGGAGTATATAAGTTTTTTTTTTTTTAACTAGTTAAATGAAGTCATTATGAAGGGAAACATTTAAATATGTTTATGTGCCAGAGAGGTGGCTTTTATTTATCTGTCTCTCCTTCATTTTTCTTCCTTCCTTCCTTCCTTCCTTCCTTCCTTCCTTCCTTCCTTCCTTCCTTCCTTTTCTTTCTTTTCTTTCTTTCTTGTTTCAAATTTTTATTTAAATTCTAGTTAACATATAGTGTAATACTGGTTTCAGGAGGAGGATTTAGTGATTCATCACTTATATAGAACATCCAGTGCTCTTCACCACAAGTGCACTTCTTAATCCCCATCCATCACCTATTTAGCCCATCCTTCAACTACCTCCCCTCCAGCAACTATCACTTTTTTCTCTGTAGTTACAAGTTTTTTATTGTTTGCTTCCAGAGTGAGGGCTTCTAAAAATATGATTGTTAGTTGTTTATGATTTCCCTTGGTAATAAATTGTTCATTAAACAAGTAATATATGCCTGCCTTTACTATTCAAACAATGCAGATTGCCTACAGAGAAGTTTAATAATCTTTCAGTCTTTCCCCTTCATACCTCTTTTCCCTGAATTACGAAACTCTCTCAGGTAGTTCTGCATTTTTGAACAATTATTTCTGCGTTCTTGTGAATATATTCAGATTGATATCTTTACATGTAGAATTTCTCTTATTGTTTTTAATAGGAAATTTACTCTGCAACTTGTTCTATTCATTTATTATTATATATATCATCACAGTCTGTGTGTATGTATGTGTGTGTGTATATATATATATATACACACACTTCTATATCTCTACATCAAACATATATGTCAAACACTATCATTTATACGATTGTAATAGCTCTAAAGTAAAAGGAGTAAAAATATATTTACTATTTTAATAACAATACTGAAAGCCGCTAAATTTCCTTATTCCTCTCCAAGTTTCTCAGTATAATATATTAGAATAATATTAGCAGGGTTAAAGCATGAAGAACAAGAAAAGGAAAATATTATTGAAGACTGATTTTTCAGACAGTATTCATGCTTTCTTGCAAAAGCTTCAGTACTATTACTGTGTAAATGTGTTGTGAGTACTTTTAGGGTAGCTTTCAAAAGGAAAAAGTTAGTTCTCACATTATAATTACAAAATTCTTTTAAGTTTTTAAAATAACTTTTTATTATCTGAAGACAATGCTAAAAGCTTTAAGCATTTTTTAAAATAAGTGACTATAGTCAGATCTCTTTAGGTATTGGACGTAAAAATAAAAATATAAATTATCTGTTATATTGAAGTATCTTAATTACAGTGAAAGCATGAGAGCAGCTCTATTTCAATTAGTAGGTAATGTTAAAAGTATTATAATTACCCTTTTGATAATGTGATTGTTAGCTTACCAGAACCAGGGGAGAATTAAATAAGATTTACTGAGACATAGGATTTGCCAGCCCTGTACTTTGAGATTTGAATACATTGTCTAATTTAGATCCAATGACAAACTTATAAAGGAGCAATGACAAACAGCCATACTCATACATAATGCATTCCTGAAAATTGTTTTGAAAATGGAATATTAAAAAGTGGCACATTAGACTTACGTACTACAAGTGGATCCTATTTTGAATAAGAATAAAATACAAGATCATTACACAGAATTTGCTTAACTCAAATTATTATAAAGGCATAAATGGTCATTTAAATAACAAATATTTCGTAATATCAAATATTGATTTCTACATTATCTTTAAAATTATATACTTTTTTCTAACACTATATTTATTTATATTTTTGGAATTTATTCTTGAGTATCACAGCAAAGATAAGAAGAATTATGTTTTCTTGTATGTTTTCTCTGTGTGGAAAACTCTGGCATGAGCAATAGGAATATTGGATCTAAGGAAATAAGCTAATAAAAATTTTAGCTAACTTGTAATGTCATTTAATAAACAGCAGTTTGCTACTATGAAGAGTGAATTTGGGGGCATTTGCCTGGCTCAGTCGGTTAAGCGTCTGCCTTCAGTTCAGGTCATGATCCCAGGGTCCTGGGCTTGAGTCCCGTTTTGGACTCCCTGCTCAGTGGGGACCCAGCTTCTTCCTGTCCCTCTGCCAGCCGCTCCTGTTGCTTGTGCTCCCTCCCTCTCTCTCTGTCTGTCAAATGAGTAAATAAAATCTTTTTTTTTTTTTTTTTTTAAAGAGGGAATAGGTAATAGGTGGAGCACAGGAGGAGTTTCAGGAGAATTTAGGATAATTATGTTGTCATAATGACTTCAGTGAGAAAGGTACTTGTTTAAATGTTTGGTTATCTTTATGAAGTAACCAGTGATAAATTGTATCAATATCAAGAACTGTATGGACCCATCCATGTCACTTTACATTTGGATAACGGGTATTATTTTATATGAACATTATCTCCAAATTTTATTTATCACTACTTATCTTTCACTAAATGCGTGACTGTGTTTTCATATATATTAATTTCTAACTTTAAATAAATTGCATTAACACATGTAGAAGTCTTTCATTTTAATGTTTTTCCCCCCTCATCCCTGTGCCATAGCAAGAGCAAGAATCATAAAATAGTCAAATAATCACTGCTATGCAGAAAAATATGAGAAACATTAGAATTTATGTAATTGGAATTGATTAAAGATTATTTGAAGCATGAAATTATGACTTTATTAGAAAAGATGGTTTGGCATGACCAATATATTACTGGTTGAAAATGTTGATTGTATGTAATCCAAATGTTTGAACTGGAAAGCTTCTTCTTGTATGTACGTCTGTCCATTCTGCAAATGAGAGCCTTGAGAATGAGGTACATGAAGTAATCTGACCAAAATAATAAGTTTTGAGTGGGTAGAGTCAAGACTTGAATTTAAGGGTTGTGAATTCTTTTGTTATAAGCTTTTTAGTATATTATGTTGTCTCTTGTCTAAATTCCAAAGATAAAATATGTCTTCTTTTTTATTGTTGTTAAAGCATAAAAATGAAAGTTTGGTGTTCCAGTTGTGGATTAAATGGATTTAAACATACACTTCTTTATCTTCCACTGAACTTAAATATAGAACATAGGCACAACCTATGGGTAACTATTTGGAAACGTGGGAGGATAAGTATTAGTAGCCAGATTGGTAAAAGAAGGCCAGAGTTTTGAAGTATCACCAAACTAGTGGTGAGTTACTCTTTTTCCCCCTCTGGCATCCCCAAGCTTGAACTGAACTCCAGTATAATAAAAAGCCCAGGTGTGAAAACTGTAATACAGAGAAATGTCCAGGAGAAACCTTCTAATTCTGGCTCCTTGGGTAGAAAGATAACTTTTAAATCTCAAGAGAATGGGAAGTCCCCCTTTTATTGTCTTTATGCTCTGTTGTTTTATGCTCTAGGTAAGTGGTGGCAGCCAGGTAAAGGGAGCGTGTAAGACTCAAAAGTCTAAGGTCAGGGCACATTCCTGTCTCTTCTTGGGGATCCAAGCGAATAGGGCCTAAATCCATTGTTTTAAATGTCCCCCCTCCCCCCGCCTTGTTCTTTAGAAGTAGGCGGCATTTGCCTGGAGGATCCCAAAGGGGAACCAGTGGAACTGGAATGTATAGGAGAGGTAGGTGATGAGAAGGAGAAACGTGAGAAAATGATCCTATTAAGTTGCTTAAAATTTTCTGGGCTCATTGTAGTATTGTGCATGCATGGGTCTACTCCTAACAACGACTTTGAGAATTGATCTAATGAGTAGAATTCTGCCCAGTCATAGATTGAATAGTCTTGGGTGGCAGAAATATGAAGCAAATTTAAATAATACTGTAAAATATTTTGAATATTGGACATCGGACTCATAGCCCACAGATCACTAAAACAAAAATATCTGTATTCTCTTTGGGATATAAACAGGACTCCAAGTCTAAAAAGCAATATTCAAGATATCCAGAGTATGAACTAAAGTTACTCAACATACAAAGAACCATGAAAATTTCAATACACAGGAAAATTATATCAAAAGACACCAAAGATGAGATGACATAAACATTTGAATTATGTGAAAAGGTTTTACTGTAGGTTTTATTAAAATGATTGAAACATTTTTTGATCAAATATCAAAATAGAAAGTATCAGCAAAGAATAGGTAAAATAAGGAAGAATCAAGTGGAAATTTAGAACTGAAAAACACAATAACTGATATAAAATTTTTGAAGACATAATGAAAACTTTCCAAGTTTGTCAAAAGATATAAAATGATAGATTCAAAAGCTGAGCAAATCCTAAACAGGACATACCCCAAGAAATCTGTGCCCAGATACATTGTTCAAAATTATTCAAAACAAAGAAAAAAATCTTGAAAGCATCCAGAAAAAAGAAAGAAAGAAAGAAAGAAAGAAAGAAAGAAAGAAAGAAAGAAAGAAATAATGTTGGTTATGGGGTACAATTATTTGAATAACTGAAGTATTTTCATTAGAGACCATGGAGACCAGAGATGGCAATTTTTTTTTTTAATTGTTATAAGAAAACTACTATCAACTCAGAACCTTAATCCAGGGACTATATCCTTCAAGAATGCAAGTGAAATAAAGACACTCTCAGATGAATGAAAACTAAGAGAATTTATAGCCATCAGACCTGCTCAAAAATAATTGCTAAAATCTTCAGATGGGAGGGAAATCATACCAGAAGATAACTTTTGGAAGGTCACTGTGAATAATGAGCAACAGAAATAGGAGATATCTGGGTGAGTATAATAGCCTATTCTATTTTTGAGTTATGTAAAACATGTTTGAGAGTAGATAGCTAAAACACGTAACATTGTCAAATGGCAGTTTCAGTAAATGCAGATTTCATAGATAAGTACACAGATTTCATAGACAACTCTAGCAAAGAGAAAAGAGTAAAGGGACATATATGGTGACAAAGTTTCTTCAGTATAACTAAGGTGGTTAAGTATGTATTTTGTAGTCTATAAAGCAACCACTAAAAAAATATATGCACACATATTCACAAAGAGATGTAGTCCAACTCACAGCAGATAAATTAAAATTGAATACTAAAAATGGCCAAGAGCCCAAGGAAGAGATAGGATGGAAAAAGGTAACAAAAAAGAGAAAAATGGAAAAGAAATAATGATCAAAATTCAAATATATAAATAATAACATTAAATGTAGACAATTAACATACAAATACAAATACAGAGATTGTCATATCAATTTAAAGGTATCCCAAGTATAGTCTATAAAATACAAATTGCCAGTATCAGGAATAAAAGTGGTTATGCACCATAGCCCCCACAAACATTTAAAAAAATTACAAAAGCAAACAGAAATTTAAAAACTTAGATGAAATGAACTAATGACACTGAAAGAACAATCTGAAAAAAAGCCACCTAAGGTTAAATAGCCTGAATAGCCCTTTAACTATTAAAGAAATTGAATTTGTAATAAAAAATTTTCCAAAATACAAATCTCCAGGATCAGAACATTTTATTGTCAACATTAGCAAAAGCAAAACATTTAAAGAAATACCATAAATGTTCATAATCTCCAGAAAGTAGAAGAGGAGTATAATTGTTTCCTGTTGCTCTGTAACAATCATCAGAAACCTGGTGGCTCAAAACAACAGCCATTTATTATCTTACAGTTTCTGTAAAAAGTCCAATTACTGCTATGTGGATTCATTATTCAGTCTCGCAAGGGTGAAATCAAGGTATCACCTAGGAATGCTGTGTCATCTGAAAACCAGAGTCCTTTTTAGAAGTAGTAGGATTGGGGTCTTCACATCCTCAAGGTCACCTGCTGGTCCCTGACTTGTGATCATGCCTGAACAAGGCAGTTTGTTTCTTCAGCCTTCAAGCCTAAAGATCAATGTCTGTCTGTCTGTTTGTCTCCCTTTCTCTCCCTCTCTCTCCCCATCTCTCTATTTTTAAGATCTCACCTGAAAAGGTCAGGCCTACCCAGGATAATCTCCCTTTTTTAACTCAAAATCTACTGCTTATGGATTTTAGTTACCTTGGCAAAATCCCTTCTGCCATGTCAAATACCATGGGACCTATCTCATTTACAAGTTCTGCTCATGCTCAAAGACAGGGATTACGCAGAGTGCGTACACTGGAGTGTGGAAATCTTGAGCCCATCTAAAATCCTGCCTACCATAAGGAGAGAATGTTTCCCAATTTACCATATGAACCCATGGTCCCATTCCTGGACATTTACACTAGAGAAAGGAAAATTATTGTCATATAAAAACTTGCCTATGATCATTTATAGAAGCTTTATTATAATAGCCCCCAAACTAGAAACAACCAAATGTTCTTCAACAGGTGAGTGAATAAACACTATGTGGTACTATATTTATTCAATGGAATAATAATCAACAATTAAAAAAACACTATTGATACTTGCAAAAACTTGGAAGAATTTCAGAGTACACTAATGAAGGAAGTCCATCTTAACAGGTTACATATGATATGACTTCATTTATATGAAATTTTGAAAAGACAAAATAGAATGATGGAGGGTAGGTCATTGGTTGCCAACAGTTACAGATAGGGTGGATAATTATAAAGAGGTAATTGAAGGAGTTTTTTGGGGGGGATTATGGGTGTTTTCTAGATCTTGATTGTGGAGGACTATATACAAAAAAGAAAAAAAAAGGTAAAGAAAAAAGGAAAAAAATGTGTAATTTAAAAAATAAACCAAAAAATGTTTCATTGTTAGACCAACTGGGTAAAGAGTGAAAAAGGAAAAAAAATGCTACATTATTCATAAAGCTATACATTATAAAACCATAAGGTTTTCCAAGCTTCTTTGGTCCATTTTCTGTTCCTGACTTGAAATCAGTGATTTTTTCAAGGAGTCTTCTTTTATTTTAGTAGAAAATGGCTTTTCAGTCTTTCTGATAGAGGCAGTTACTGACCCTGGATATGTCATAGTTTCTAGCTCTTTTATATGGACAGATATTGGAAAGGTTTTTAAAATATAATATATATTACTTTCTAAGATAAAATACATCATGAGTTCAAATTGTTACTCCCAATTTAAAATCTAGACAACATAGTGTTTATGTAACTTTTCAACTCATAGATATTATTTTTTCCTCTCACAAAGAATCATGGTTCTCAAGGACTCAAAGGGATGATATAATACAAATATGATTAATTGTTTTTTACTTTTTTCTACATTATACATAAAACATTATCAGAATGGCAACACAACACTCATTTGATTGCTGAAAATTTTTATATATTTTTATTAAATATTTAAAAATTTATTTTAAATATATAGCCATTGCATAATTTCTCTTTTTGTTCCTAATTTGTTCTGCATATGAGTACATATTTAACATAAATCACTTTGTATAGGTAATTCTACAGTCATTTTAATTTCAAATGCTCATTTGTCTGAAAGAAATCTGGGGAATATATTCCCTGAAAATTTGCATGTTGAAAACACTTTACCTGCAGTGTTTATACTTGGAAAGCAGATTAGGTAGAAATAAAATCCTTGGATGAATTTCTTTTTTGTATCATGAAAGTGTTCCTAATTTTACTGTATTCTTCTATTAAAAAGTTGATAACATTTGAATTTTTTTCAACCTTACAAGTCACTTCTCTGTTTACCTGTTTACATGAAGGTTTTTTTTTTCTTTCTTTTCTTTTCCTTTAACATCCATAATTTACTAGGATATTTCTTAGTGTTAGGTATTATAGGTAGTTTTTTCCAAGTATGTACATGTTATATTTCTTCAGTATGGAGTTTCAAACCTTCTTTAATTTTATTTTCATAAACTTCTCTAAAATTTTAGTTCTAATGTGGCTACTTGCTTTTTTTCACCCTCTGGTATTCCTAATATATGGAACTTGGGTATATTTTGCTTGTCTTTGATATTTTCATTTTTATAATTCTTTTCATTCCTTTTTTGTATATTCAGTGTTTCTTCTTTTACTTCTTTTAATGCATGATCTATGTGTATTTGTTCTTGTGTTCTTTCTAGTGCAGACTTTTGTCATGTCCCAGACCTACTATGTATATATGGGATTTGACTTCATTGCTTTCTGTTGTTCATTTGTATGCAAAATTATTTTTCCTGAACTTTTAGATAGGAGACATAATATTTTTTTCTAATTTCATAACTCTAGAGTTTCCTCATCTGTAAAATTTTAAACATATTTTTGAAACTTCTTGGTTCTGTTTTCTTCCTGATTTTATTTGGATCTTCTTTTTCTTTTGTCTCTGTCATCCCTGTTCTGTCACATTTAGAGTCTATTTTTAACGGTTTTTCTTCAGAGGGGAGTTTTGTCCTGGAAATGGGCTCTGGCGAGTTGGCTTTGAGGATGCATGAGACGCAAACTTTATCACCTTCCTTCTCAACCTCCTTATATCCCTTTGCACTCACACACTGTTGGAGTATGTTAACCCCTTAGAGTTTCCATATCATCCTCACTGAGCTTTTAAGTAAATAACTAATGGTTATCCTGAAAATTTTAGTTCTCAGGTATTTCATTAATTCCTGCTACTTCCTCATGTACAAACAGGTAGGATTTGTAGTTGATGGTGGTTTATCTTCTTTCACTTCTATTTTGGGTTATATGAGAATATTTTTCTACCTAATATTTTTGTATACATCTATGAGTTTTTGGTTTTGTTCTGGTTTGTTTGTTCTCGTTGTTTTGTTTGACTTTCTTGGACGGTTTAGACAGTTTCAAAAACTATGCTGCCGTGGCTGCTTTCTTGCCTGAATCCTATTTCCAAGAAGTTTTTATTAAGGGTATCCCCATCTTTGTTCCTTGATGTCCCTGTAGTCCAAACCGGCTCTTGGATCAGAGTAACTATTTTATCTTTTCTTTGTGTTTTCATTACTTGGTAATAATTTATTGAGTGATGTGTAAAAACCAGGTATTTTTCCAAGTGCCAGCAGAATGAAGAAATGTTATGATACCTAGCCTTGCTCTCGGGTTAAGGGTCTATGGAGTAGATGAAATAAGAAATATTTTTAACATAATGTAGTCAATACACATAGGTCATTTTCACTTTGCCCACCTAGCTACTCCTTTTCTTTCTCACGGCTTATTTCAGACACCATCTACTCTCTGAAAATCTCTTTGCAACCTTACTTCCCACATCTTCTCACCACCATCCCAAAAGGCACACTATAGAATTAGGTCTCTGTCCACTTCTTTTTGAGAGAGAGAGAGAGAGAGAAAATTACTTAGAAATATTGTATACCTCCCCCAGAATAATGCTGTTTTCTTCTCACCTTTGGAATTTGGGTTTCTTAAGGACAGATTTTTTTACTGTTGTTTGTTTATAGCTCCAACACGATATAATGGGTGCCACATAGCTATTGATAAATACTGAATGACTGATTCTAATATTTTAAAGTTTATTAAAAATTAGAAAAGGGATAAATAATACCACTCTGAAAATAAAAGAAAGTTTCTCAGAGAAGATACATTTGATCTGGGTCTTGAAGTGTTGAAGTAATCAATGAGCATTTGGCAAAATACTTATAATTATTATCTTTCTTCAGAGATAGGTATTTTATTTCTTAGTTAGAGTTTAAATTCCTTATAAATGAATCTTCTCTATTGATTAGCTTCCCATCACGTTAATGCCCTAAATCAACTCTTCTTAAGTAACATATTCCTGCTACTTTCAAAGTGCAAAATTCAGTGAAGCTGTGAATATAGAATTAACGTAAGTTGATTCTGGTTAAGAATCATTTGTGGGAATCTGTAGTTGATTCAGTTATCAGAATAATGTTATTATGAGCAGTTATAGTCATTTCATGAAAAAATTCCTTTTAAGCTCTCAATTTCCTGAGTCCTTTTTGGTTTTTAAGGGCTAAGTTCATTTTTCCCCCAAATGGCTCAAAGCCATTATATTTTTCCTTCACAATATCTCTAAATGACTGTTCTTCTTCCCTTTAGACTTTTCTCTCTATTGACCAGAACCTCCTCATTCTTTTTCTTTAAATTAAGCATGAAAAGTCATTTTCAGAATTGTGTGCTTTACACTTTTATACAGTGAATCATTTTTTGGTCATGATCACCTCTATGTGAACCTTATTTTTACTCAAAAACTTGCTTAAATAGCTGTTTTTCCTTAAAAACCTATTACTTAGTGATTCAGTATAAACCTAATTGTGTTTTACAGAAAGGCAAATCATAACTTTTGATTATTAAAAAAAGCTGTGATGATCAATTTAGAATGGATTTATCAAATCATGACTTTATAATTCTATAACCTTTTAATATACTTGGACAACTCACCAGAATCATATCATACTCATATTATCATCACTTAATCCCCCCTCTAACCACATACATGCTGATTCAAATATATACTCTTCTGTAAAGGAGACCAGAAATATTGGTGAGAGTTTTTATATCTTTCATCAAACTTGGCCATAAAATACTGAGAACCATGGTAAAGGATGTGTTTCCAAGAGCAGAAGGTTTCCACTCTGGTGTATACATAATCATTGAAACTACATAAGCAGTTTGTGTGCTTGTGGGTATGTGTGTGTTCTGGCATTTGCATGACAATCACTAGATTCCCTTTGTCTTGAAAGTTAAATTTACCATAAAACATAACAAGAGGAAAAACCCATATTTTTCCAGAAATATCTTTTTATATGTTTATCTAAATAAACACTTGGATGATTTCCTTGAAAACTTGGTATAGTTTTAATTTAGATATTATATTTTGCTTTTAGAAAAATCTATACTGTTAGGTGTCCTCAAACTCTTAATATAATTTTGGAACTTAGTTTATTTTAAACATTAGAATTTCTTTTATAAGTCAACTAAGTCACATTGTTGCATTATTCTGAGTTGGTAGTGGAGAGAAAAGCCAATACTAGAGTGATAAAATGAAATGCTACTAGGAAAGCATTTAAAGATGAAAATTGCTTCTAAAAGTAAATCTAGAGATCACTTTTAAACTACCTTTGACTGCCAGACTAAATTTCAAGTAGCTTTAGAATGTGGAATAATTAGATTGCCTAAAGAAAGTAAACACATCAACTTCAGAATTAGTAAGAACACATCAGTATATATCTTCATCCTAATGTTGCAGCAGAATGTTTAAAAAAAAAATCACATCACCTGTTGGTGAGGCATTGTACTAGTTTCAACAGAATAAGAAACCTTACAGGATTAATAAGGCAATTACATTATCAAATTTTTATACTGCTTTCTTTGAATTTCCCAAATCATTTACGTTATGAACCTGTAACTAATGTCTTTTTGGAATCAGCTGGCTTCCTGGAGGTTTAATTGAGCAACAGCTTGAGACCAGATGAGTTAACTCAGCAATACATGTTCATTAAGCAGTTAATATATGCAACACCTGCATCAAATCTCATGGAGAAAGAGAAAAGGCATCCTAACTCCTGAAGAGGCTGAACTATAAATCTGGAATTAAATACACTCCTTTTAATACCATAAAATCTATCAAGGTACTCATCAGACAGCACAGAAAAGCATTTAGTGAGATACATGAGATAAGATATAAAACAGAGCATTTTGAATTTATTCCTTAAACAGCCTTAAGATTTATAGAGTATTTTCTGTAAGATTTCAAATCATAGAATCTGTGCATAGTTTGAGTGTGGCTTTCAATTTCAGGGAGTCTGTTTTCTACACATACATTTTATTCACCACATTTGCAAGCTGTCATTCAGTCTGTGCCTGAAAACCAACAATGAAAAGTGATAAAAGTAGTCAGTTCAACATATGGGCAACTCTGACTGCCTGAAAGTTCTTTCTCTTCATTCCTTTCATAGAATTTTCCCAAATTATACTTTTACCTTTCTTCTTTTTTGTAAAATTGCCTTATAAAATATTTACCCTTAACTAGACAAAATTTTAGGAAGGCAGGGCCTTTTTAGGTTAGCTTACACTGTGTCCTTGATGCCTAGCACAGTGTCTGATACTGATTAGAAATTCAATAAACAATCTATGAAATGATATTTAATTACTTGTAAATGTACCAGTTAGTCCTAATTTGATCCTTGCTAACTTTCAAAACAAGTCTCCCTATTATACTGTGAAAGAGAGAGATGATTTTCTTTTCTCTGTATTTTTTGGCATTAGGTTTTCCTTTGACAGAAAACTTAAAATAACAATAGCATAAAAGAGACAGGAGTTAATTTCTCTCTCATGAACAAGTCTGGAAGTAGACAATTATGGACTGACTTCTAGTATCTCATAGTTCTTTGTTTCTCATAGAAGTTATCATGGTAGCTTCTATTCCTTAATTTCCCCTATGGACAGATTTATTTATACAAGCTTGCATCATCCTGTTTAGATTCTAGCCACCAGAAAAGAGAAAAAGAAAAATATATATATATAATTTCCCCCCAGATGTTCCATTCATCACTTCTTCATATATTTCATTGGTTAGAAGTTAACCATAGGACAAAACGCTGAGAATTGTTCCTCAGTTGTCATACTTCCCTACTTCAGTAGTAATATATTCCTCAAATTTTAGGTTAACTCATGTGGATGACAAGAATAGAGATTATATTCCCAGGCATCCCTTGGTGCTAGGTGTGTACACATGACTAGGTTTTGGCAAATGAGATGTACATGGAGGTGATATGTGCAAATTCTAGGAATTTTCCTAAACAGAGAGTCACATTCTCCTTATTTTCTTTCCTTGTGTTGCTGGCTGGAGCTGAAGTAGATTTTGTGGTTTATGGGGTCACTTGACAAAAGAGAACCGAGTGACTGATCAGCAAGACAGAAGAGGCTTGGTTGCATAGAACATACCAGCACTTGAACCACCATCTCCAGAATTTCCAATGACAAAAATAAAATAAAATTCTATATTATTTACAGCGCTGTTTGAGGTGTTCTCTTTCTTGCAACCAAACATAATTCAAACTAATAATTTGGAGTGTTCCTAGATCTCTCATTCCTCCTGTTTAAGCATTCACCATTTTTTAAATGCCTCGTTTCCTTTGAACACTCATGTTCATACAAAAGTCTATAGACAGATGTTAATATCAGCCTTATTCATAGTGAAAACTATAACTTTGGAAAATGATGTTTTGCCTGGAAATTATAAGGCTAAACACAGAAGGAATTGTACATAAACACTGGGCTCAAGTTGGAAAATTTGTTTCTCATGGTGTGGTGTGGGTTAATTCAGAAACCGCTTTACATGTATGTGGGAGTTGAACAGTAAATTAATTGATAGTAGACAGGAGCCAGGTTTCTCACTGTCAGAGAGGGAAGTTACAGACGAACAAGAAAGGAAGATAAGAATAAACCCTGTTTTTCCATTTGTATGGTACATGATACATCCCTAATGTGGTTGACATAATGATGTGTTTGGATCTGACGTTGTCCTTGAGATTTTAACCCATTTTCCACTCCTCACAGACAATTTCATTTGTTGTTGGTCTTGATTAAATGAGTAGGTATCAAAAAGGATGACATTTAATTGCATTTTAACAAGCTTTCCTCTAATTTTTGACAGGTATATTGAGCATGTCACTACAAGCCATGAATATGTACCAGAAGTATTAGGTTGAACATCTTGTAGTTAGCGTATAATTATTTTTCTGCCTTGAAACAAAAGTTCTCTAAAGAAGAACTCCCACTAAGAAATCTCTAATCATGAGATGATCTCACTGCATCCAAAATCCTTCCAGAGCTGTTGCTGTTTCAGATCAAACTTTTCTTAATGGCTTATTTGTCATATTTCTGCGTGAACTCGACACATTGTTCAAATTTCCCAAATATATATCCTACCTTCTCTGTTTTTCCCCACATCACAATCTCTACTTTAGTTGTACTTCTCATAGACCACTCGTGTACTGTCCTGTTATCACTCACTCCCATTAAGGCTGAGGTTATATGCCACATGTTTGCCAAATTTTTGGCAAAAACTGATCATCCCATTCTCTGAACTCTTAAGGCAATATATCTACTTCCTAAGAAATTTATCTCATTCTACTTGGCAACGTAGACGGCTGTGTGTATATGTGTGTGTATACATGTATTTATGTTCTATTTCAATTTTAGAAGTTGTTCTGTACAACTCCAGCAGAGTGCCTGTACAGAGTATATACTCAATTAATATTTTTGGACAAAATAAGGCTACTTAATCTTACATCACTCTGACAAATACCCTATCATGTAGTGCAGTCTCTTAAAACTTACGAATTAATTCTGTACTATGTTGGCATGTTCAGTTGCTATCTGTCCTGGTAACTGATTTCAAGTTACATTACTGTTGTTCAGGAAGCATGAACTGTACCTTCACCTGTGAACTCATAAGGGATATTTACAGATGATTGTACATGGTCAGAACATGGTATGTTTTCATGATGATATAATTATACTAGAAATGCCAATGGTAATGCTGCTTTACCCACAGACCTCCTAAGGGAAACTTCCTTGACTTGATGAAAAGGCAAGCTGGGGTGACAAATTGTTTTTTATCACATTATCAAGAACACTTCTCCAAAATTGTTGACAAATGTGTGTGTGTGTGCATATATTAGAATTTCTTATCCTATAAGCGTATGTCTGATTTCCTTTTTTTTTTTTTAACAAGTTCAGTTTTTAAAAATATTTATTGAGCCAGATACTGGTGATCTAAGTGTGAACAACATAGGTGTGGTCCTTTGCCTCAAAAAATTTGTGGTTTTTGTGGGTAGAAAGAGTCTACTAAGTATGCAATTACAATATTAATATGTGTTTGGTTGAGGGACTCCTGAATGTTGGTTCTGTGTCCCCATATACTCAGTCTCCTCAAAAAGCAGCTATCGTCACACGAAATGCTTTAATTCTTGAGTCAGAGAATGTAAGAATTTGTATATGCTTTCTCATACAAATAACCTTGTGACTTCCTGATCCCACTGTCTTGCTCATGGCTTTAATATGTGTATGTGAATTTGTCTTCTTCCTTTCAGTTTTTCATTGCTTTTCTTCTTTCATGTATTATCACTCTTGCTTTTGAGCTTCCTCTTTTTTTTCCTCTGCATTTTCATAACACTTAGTAATCTTACTAGTCAAACTATTATGTTACTAACTAGGCAACATTCATTGAACATTAACTGTGTTCCAGGCACTTTACATACATTATTTCATATAATTATCACAATATTCCTATTAAATATTATGACTAGAACTTAGCAGATCAAACAAACCATTTCAGGGAAGTTAAATGGTTTTCTTAAAATCCTCTGTGCTAGTAAGCCAACATTCATGTTAGCATGATCAAAAAACTTCTTCATCCTTTGATATACGGATGCCTAAAGCACTTTAAGATCAATATTAACTGTTATTGTGATATCCTACTTATCAAGGGAAAAAAATAGAAAACAAAAAAGTCAGACAAGCTTGGGTGGAACAGCAGGGAGAGTGTGACAGATTGCCAGAATTCATTCAGAACAGAGCCATAAAACTTTCTTCCCCTTCCCGGTCCCTAAACACCTGCCATTCCAGTGAAAGGCTCTGGCAGACACTTGGGCAGCATAGCAGGAGATGTAATATTTGAGAAGAAACTTCTTAATTACATTATATTCTTTTTATTGCATCCTAAAACCTCTACTTACTTGAGTAGGCTTTATTTTTTTCCTAAAGATTTTATTTATTTATTAGAGAGAGAGAGTGCACAAGCAGGTAGGGCAGGGAGAGAGAGGTAGAGGGAGGCAGAGGAAGAAGCAGGCTCCCTGCTGAGCAGAGAGCCCAACACAGGGCTGGATCCCAGGATACTGGGATCATGACCTGAGCTGAAGGCCGACCCATAACTGACTGAACCACCAAGGCGCCCCGTAAGTAGACCTCAGTCTGGCTTGTTGTACTATCTTTTAATCTGAGTTCTTCATTAAATTGAATTTGAATACCAAAACTTAGGAGAGAGGATCATCAAAGAGACATTTAAATGCTAGAGAACTGCCTAAAGTGGAGATATTTTCATTAGAAAGATCTTGGAGAGTCATGTAGCACCATGGCTATCAAAGCTGGAGAAGTGGCTTTATCTAAGAAGTGCAAGATATTTTGAGTAGGCCAACTTTAAGGTGTACACTCAGTTATTTATCCAAGTAGCATTTCATGAGCTGCCACCACATGCCAGGCCCCATTTGAGGTCTTGTGGATATACAGTGGGGAAAACAATGTAACTCTCATGGATCTTATGTTCTAGAGGCAAGAACAATCAGAAGTAAATTGATATATAATGTGCAGTATTGATATATGCTTTGAAGGATAGTGAAGTTAAAAGAGAAAATCCTAACTGAGAAATTATGCTACTTGTCACGTGGCAGTAGGTGAAGCCGTCAGTAATATGGTGATATTTGAGGATAGACTAGAATTACATAGGGGTGGGAGGGAGTAAGCTATGAAGATAAATGGCTGAATACTACCGTAGCCAGACAGCAAAGAATGGAAACACCATAAAGTGAAAGTGTGCTTGGTATGTTCAAGAGCTACAGGAAACCCAGCATCATTGGAGGGAGAGAAAGAGGGATAGGTGGGAGTAGAGTAAGTAGGGGAGTATTAGTATTAAGGTAATAGTACTAACAAAGGGGAGAATTCCCTTAAAAGAGTTTAGATACCTACATTTCTGCTGCAGCCCAGTTCCATTGCCTCCTCAGCTCTCCCCTGCCAAAAGGTATCTCCATCCTTTGTCCTTAACAGTAGGTTTAAAGTGTAAAACTTAGGTTGTGTAAATTAAATACATTTGTGAGCACGTTACTATTTTTAAGTGCCAAAGATGAAAATTTTTAAAAAAGTTTTAGGCACTTTATCATAAAACATCTGTTAGAGTTCCTAGAGATGAAGATTTTTAAGTACACATGGTTAACAAATATAATGTACTTCCACTATAGAGCAAATAACTTAAGTCTAGTCCTCTAGAATTAATAATGTATCAAACTGTATTTCAATCCTAGGTGATGTCCCCTGGAATGATGTGAAAATGCAGCCTATGATAGCTCCCTTTGATGTTTACTTTATTTTACGAAATTGCAACTTAGCACAGCATTGTTTTTACTATAATGGTGTTCATTAGAATCAGTGCTTAATTTGAAAGAAATCCTCTCAGTCAGTACTCTTATTTCTCTGCCCTTTTCACTCATGGAAGTGACTCAATGGTATTCCATCTCAATGGTGTATCCTCATCATGTTTGCTTCCCTCCAGATTAATTATCAGCACTCTGGTGGCAAGATTATCCTTTCCCTGATGGACACTGTAAGCCATATCCAGCTCTTCCTCATACTCTCCCATTTATGCCCACGGATTTGAGCTGAGTCCTTAATGCTAGCATGTGTGTATATTTAGTGACTGAAGGACAATTTATGCATTTAATATTTGTGCATTTTGAAATTTGTTATGACATTGAGCTTCACCCCCAGTGACTCTAACTTGAACAAAAAATCAGAAAAATATATTCTCAAAACATGTTTTTTATGTTTTATGGGAAGATTGATTTTCTGCTTTTACTAAAAGTGGGTTGTTGGTTTTTAAATTTGGAAATTATGTGCCCTAAATGCAGCAGTTTTCTTCCAAAGAGGCAGTAAGAACTGAACCATTTTTATTAAATTCAATTGAACAACTGTTCCTTGAATGTCTACTCTGGGCCATGCAATGTCCTAGGCCCTTGGGATGGAACAATGTACAAAAGAAATGGAAATAGATGCCCTTTGGAGTTCATTTTCCAGCAGTGTAATTGCCATTTAATAAGGCAATGGCATATTTCTCGAGTAGTATACTGAAAAGCAGCTTCCAGAAGTGACTTAGGGTATTTGCTTCATGTAATTTTTTAAATTAAATTTTCTTGGTTCTTCTTCAGTCTAACAAATACTGCCCCAACAACTTTTCACTGTCACCAACAAAGATGTTACACCAGGTCAGTCTGACCCTGTGCTAGAAATAGATGTAGCAAATACAATCTAATCTGCCAGCAGTAGTTTAGAAAATCACTGATAGAAGATACCAGGTATCAATAGCAAGTGTTAAAATAGCTTCCTAACTTGTGAATAAAATGTACTAAATATCTGATATAAAGGATTCACACTGTTTTGTGGGGTGAAGGAATAGCCATAATCACCTAAATTAAAGGTGGATAATCTTGGCTTATTTGGCTCTACTGCTTTATTCTTAAGGCAAACTCTTACATTGATCATATGCTGCACAAGGTGTCAGACAGCCCAGAAACAAACACAGTATTAGAACTAGAGGAGACTTCAGAGGATTTTAAACAAAATCTAATAATTTTACAATGAGGAAACTGAGATCCAGAGTGATTATATGATTATCTTGTGGACCCAGACTATTCATTAGCAAATCTCAGGTAAAATTTTCAAATTCTGACCCCCATGTCCTGCTTTTTCTAGTATGTTACACAACTTTCCTACAACTCCATCATAAAAATACTGATCAGAAAATAAAACCTGTAGTATTGCAATATTTATTTTATATATAAACTTGTTGCTTAGGTGTCTATAGCCCGGTTTACAATTCTAGAGTAAGGCTCTCAGGCAGAGCATCCATTGGAAATCAGAAAGAAGGTAGAGATTTGTGAGATTTTTTTTTTTTTTTTTAGGTCTGTATTGGCTGGAATTTATGTTGAATGGCCTGTAATAAGGAATCCAAATAATAGTGGCCTAATCAGATGAGGGATTATCATTCTTACATAACAAAGAACAAGAGGGAGTCTACTGCCAAATGTCCTCAGTGATTTAGGCCCAATCTATCCTTCTGTTCAACCTTACCATGTGGCTTTGTCCTCATGCTTATCACCTAATGGCTACAAGTCAGTTGTTCCATTTCTAGTATTGAATATTTATTATGGGCAAGATGCAATGAAAAATAAAAGGACAAATTGATCCTTCCCTGTTTTAAAGAGATTTTATGAGAGTTCTATCTGACCATTACATTCCATTGGTTAGGACTTGATCACATGAGCATCCCTATTCACAAGGAGAGTTGAAAATAATTTCTTCACAGGTTGTTTTGTAGAGGGGTAGGAGAATCTATAGTGATATTCTGCTGCTAAGGAAAATGATTTGTATTTTTTTAAGAATTTATTTATTTGAGAGAGACAGTGAGCACAAACTGGGGGAGGGGCAGAGGGAAAGGAACAAGCAGACTCCCCACTGAGCAGGGAGCCCAACCTGGGGCTCAATCGCAGGACCCCGGGATCAGGACCTGAGCCGAAGGCAGATGCTAACCGACTGAGCCACCCAGGCATCCCTGGAAAATGATTTGTATTTTGAATATATTTGAATTTGAATTTATTTTTTTATTTTGTTTCAAATTTTTATTTAAATTCTAGTTAGTTAACATACAGTATAATATTGGTTTCAGGAGTAGAATTTAGTGATTCATCATTTACATATAACACCCAGTGCTCATCACAAGTGCCCTCCTTAATACCCATCACCTATTTAGCCCATCCTCCCCACCTCCCTCTAGCAACCCTCAGTTTATTCTCTATAATTAAGATTCTCTATGGTTTGCTTCTCTCTCTCTCTTTTTTTTATCCCTTCCCACGTATTCTTCTGTTTTGTTTCCTAAATTCCACATATGAGTGATATCATATGGCATTTGTCTTTCTCTGACTGACTGACGTTGCTTAGCATGATACATTCTAGCTCCATCTGCGTCATTGCAAATGGCAAGAGTTCATTTTTTTTTTGATGGCTGAGTAATATTTCATCACACACACACACACACACACACACACACCACTTCTTTATCCATTCATCAGCTGATGGACTTTTGGGCTCTCTCCAGTAGTTCATTTTTGCTTTTGTTTTCCTTGCCTCCAGAAACATGTCTAGTGAGGAGTTGCTACGGCTGAGGTCAGAGAGGTTACTGCCTGTGTGCTCTAGGATTTTGATGGTTTCCTATCTCACATTTAGGTCTTTTATCCATTTTGAATTTACTTTTGTGTATACTATAAGAAAATGGTCCAGTTTCATTATTCTGCATGTTGCTGTCCAGTTTTCCCAACACCATTTGTTGAAGACTGTCTTTTCCATTGGATATTCTTTCCTGCTTTATCAAAGATTATTGCCCATATAGCTGTGAGTACATGTCTAGGTTTCCTAATCTGTTCCACTGATGTATGTGACTGTTTTTGTGCCAGTACCATATTATTGTTTTGTGCCAGTACCATGTTTTGATGACTACAACTTTGTAATATAACTTGAAGTCCAGAATCATGATGCCTCCAGCTTTTCTTTTCTTTTTCAGGATTTCTTTGGCTATTCACTTTGAATTTATTTTGAATGTATTTGAATTTATATTATGAAATTTCTTTAGATAGCCTCCATTTTAAATGAAAGATTAATAAATAAATAAAACATAATTGTCTTGGAGTAAATTAAAATATGAGCAAAAAAGGAGAGTTGAGAAATAAAGTTGTGATTTTAAATAGAGTAGTTTGGGAAAGCCTCATTGAAGAGTGATATTTATGTAAAGATCTGAAGTAAGTGAAAGGGTGACCCAGGCATACTTTTGAGGAAGGGAATTATCAGTAGAGAGATAGCAAGTGCTGTAGTGGGAGCATGTATGAGAAATTTAGAGAACCAAGGGGAGGATAGAAAATTAAATATTTTTGCTAAAGCAAAATATAGTTTGTTCTATATTTCTATAGTTCTATTTCTTAAAAATCACTTATCATTGTAAATTACAATTATATACGTTATAAAATACATTATGTGGACCACAGTATATTGTATTGTATTGTATTGTATATACAATGGAATATTACTCAGCTATCAGAAAGAATGAGTTCTCAACATTTGCTACAACATGGACAGCACTGGAGGAGATAATGCTAAGTGAAATAAGTCAAGCAGAGAAAGACAACTATCATATGATTTCTCTCATCTATGGAACATAAGAACTAGGATGATCGGTAGGGGAAGAAAGGGATAAAGAAAGGGGGGGTAATCAGAAGGGGGAATGAAACATGAGAGACTATGGACTATGAGAAACAAACTGAGGACTTCAGAGGGGAGGGGGGTGGGGGAATGGGATAGACCGGTGATGGGTAGTAAGGAGGGCACGTATTGCATGGTGCACTGGGTGTTATACACAACTAATGAATCATCGAGCCTTACATCGGAAACCGGGGATGTACTGTATGGTGACTAACATAATATAATAAAAAATCATTAAAAAAAAAAAATAAAATAAAATAATTATTGATACCGATAAAAAATAAATAAATAAATAAATAAAATACATTATGTGTGTGTGTATAGTAATGAAAGAGGAATAATGAAGAGAACTATAAACATGTAACATTTTATTCCCTTTAGTAGGAATTTCAGTAATAAATTTGAGGCATAAACATTTTTGAGACTGCAACTGGATTACAGAATCCTCTTAAGGAATAATAGGTACAAAAATAAAGGAATTAGCATTCTTTTAATAAAATACTTTCTTTTCTTCTGATTAAAATGGAAAATGATATTTATGAGGTCATTTGAGAAGGAAATTTTAATTCAGATAAATGCACTCCAGTTAATCTGACCAGTCTGGCAGTGACCTAGGATAACATAATTGTGTTTGGTAAGCAGGTGATAGAAGTGTTTGAAATGTTCTAGTTAATCCTAGAGCTGATCATAAAGGGCTTAGAATGTTTCAGAAGTGACTGTTGAGTGGGGGAGGGGGAAAAAAAGGTCTTGGGTTAGGAAGACACACAAACTTGCACAGTTCACATAGGTAAAAATATTCTATAATGAGGATACCAGCCAAGATCAGTTCACAGTCTGACTGTACAAAGGGCAGAAATGATAAGCTGGAATTAAAGAAGAAATCAGCTGGACATCAATCAGGAAAAAGTCATCATACAGATTTAGGCAGAGACCGACTTCTTAAGCATATTTACACAAAATGTGTTTAAAACCAAGTCTGATTTTTCCCACCAGTACTTGCAGCAGCAGCAGTGCCAGGCCCATGATGTCACAGTCTTGCAGCTGCTGATCTTGAATCACTGCCCATTTGTAGAAGTAGGAAGGGTCCAGCTTAGATCCAGCGTCTCAGCTACAGCTGCATGAGGAGCTGCAATATGTTGGGCTGATTGACTACTACCTCAGTGGAGGTTTCTGAAAGAAGACTGAATAGGGAACAACACTCCAACCATCCTGGGCACATAAGCGTGTCTCAACCTGAGAGATGACTTTTCCTTTGTTGAAAAGCGAACTCACATTCAGGAAGGGTGTTATGGAGGTGTTGCTGTGGTTTTTCAAGAGATCCACACTTGCTGAAGAATTCTCATCTGAAGGAGTAAATTTCAGGGATGACAGTGGATCCTGACACTTTGTAGATAACCACCCCCTACCCCTCACCAGAGTTGAAGATTTTGTTAGACTTTCAGTGCAGGCATTTGAGGGCAGAATGGAGGAGGGGGGAGATTTCACCATATTACTTCTGTCAAGGAACAGACCAAGTATAAAAGTTATTGACCCACTTAAAACTGACCAAAGGATAGAATAGTTTTGAGTTCTTAGAATCTAAAAGATCTTTCTTTTTGGCATTACCTCTGGCTTCTGCCCTTTTCCAGTTCTCTGTGCTGTATGGGTAGCCATCCTGCTGGGTATACCAGAAATAGATCTGGAGACAGGGTCTTGAATGCTTTTAATATCCACCAGTAACTCTCTACTTACCCACATTATCATACATGTCACAGGCCTGAAACCAGATGATTGTGTGTACAACTTGGAGCATGTCATATTTACTAAAGCATAACTAACAATTGGAATACAGCATAAAATTCTTTAAAAAGTTGAGATAATTCAAAGACTTACACGCTGACAATATAAAAATTGAGGGCTCAATTTTTACCTATTAGAATGGAGATGATTATTTAAAGGAATTCTGTCTGAAAGAAGTCATTGGTAGTTACGAGTAGGTCTGGTGCCCAGGTAAAATTTTTTTATACAAAAGGGAAAAAGTAAGCAGGTCTAAAACATTATCTCTTACTATTCATACTTAAGGATAGGTTCCATTGAGGGACGCCTTGGTGGCTCAGTCAGTTAAGCGTCTGCCTTCAGCTCTGGTCATGATCCTGGAGTCCCAGGATTGAGCCCCACTTTGGGCTCCCTGCTCAGTGGGAAGTCTGCTTCTCCCTGTGCTCCTCACCCTGTTCATGTCCTCACTGTCTTTGTCTCTCTCTCAAATAAATAAATAAAATCTTAAAAAAAAAAAAGAAAAAGAAAAAGAAAAGGTTCCATTCAGGGATTTCCAGTAGGATGCATAGCAAATAACACTAATTCTTCTGGCAATTAAAGACCTTGAGCATGATTAAATAACTCATTGAGGATGTACAAAAATGCTGAGATTATGAATAAGGAAAAGAGACAAAGTTTTTATACTTTTATCAAGCATATGTGCATGTATTTTACACCTGCCTCTTTATAAAGAAGATCCATGAATTTTAATAGTTATATATACCAAACTTCAGCATACCTGAATAGTACCATTAGTGTTTCTCTCTCTCTATCTCTCTGTATGTGTGTGTATATTTATATACACATATAAAGTATGATTGTGGACAATTAGAGATAATCTATGCATTTTAATACTGCTTAATTTATAATAAAGCTATATTCTGCATTACAAATAATCACCAACTGAAACAAGTATAAATGTTAATCATCAGACTTTCATTTCCCAACATTACAGGATTATAAAAGCAATAGAGAGTAAAAAGTGTGTTTTTTTCCCATTCTTGCCCAAGATCTGTATTGGAACTTGCATGAAATGGTGTCCATTTTCTACTACATTTCTATGTGGCCTTCTGGGCTTCAAGTGAAAGTGGTGATGATACCCGTACCTTGTTCTCCTTACAGATCTGCATGCTGGGGCTACCAAAAAGATCAGTGTGCATCCATTGCTGTCCGTTCTGTTCACCACAGGAAATGCTTCACCCTTTCCTTTCTGGTGTCTGGTGGTGAGATCTATAATGAAAACCCACTTCTCCATTTATTTTGTCAACCATGTTTCACATAGAAATTCCAGCTTGGATTTCATTTTTGATTTAGTTTTATTTGTCCTCAATGATAATTCATCTCAGTATGATTTTAGCACTTTCCTGAAGGGAGCAAATTTAGAAGCTTATCTGGGTCTTTCTTAAGTATCCTCAATATTCCCATTTCTATCCCATATACCATCGCCTGATCTATCTCTTTCCCCACACATCCATGCACATTGTCCCTTAGAGTAAACATCTGCATCAGTTTCTGAGGAGATTAAAAAGTAGCCCTTTTGTCAAAAGGTACAAACTTCTAGTTTTAAGATAAATAAGTACTGTGGTACAACACGATGGTTATAACAGTTAACACTGCCGTATCATATATTTGAAAGTTGCCAAGAGAGTAAATATAAAAGTTCTTTTCACAAGGAAAAAAAGACAGTTTTTTTTCTTTTTTGTATCTATATGAGATGATAGATATTAAATAAACTTACTGTGGTAATCATTTCACAATATAAGTAAGTTAAGTTGCTACTCTGTATCCCTAAAACTTATGCTGTGCTATGTATCAATTCCATCTCAGTAAAACCCAAAGGAAAAAAGTCTCCCTTTTCCTCAATGGTTGAGGGATTTATTCTGAAAGTTGGCCTTTACAAATTCCAAATTGCCTAAAATGACAATCTGGATTTTTCAAGTTATCAGGACCAAAAAGGGCCAAGTCAGGGCCCCTGTAATCCAATCTTGGCCCACCAGCTCTGCTCTGGGCCTACTGGCCTGCATCCACTTTTAGAGGACACTTTCTACTATTTTTTCCAAGTCACTGTGGGGATTAGTTGGGCCGTGATCATTAATTTTGATTTCTCAGGGGCCACTTCACCCATTTTGCATTTAAAAATGACTCTGTTCATATAGTCAGTAGAATTGTAACAGTGTTGTGTGGTAACAGATGGTAGCTACACTTATGAGTACAGCACAACGGTATAGAGTTGATGAATCACTATGCTATACACCTGAAACTGATATAACATTGTGTATCACCAATACTTCAATTAAGAAAATAACTGAGTAGTCCAGATAAACCCACAAACAGATTTATACACTGGGACTTTCAAACTTGAGTCAGAGTGCAGGGATTAGAGTATGTTAAGAGAGATTTGCAAATTGCCTCCAGGAAGGTTAAAGAACTCCATATCTTTTTGAAGAAGTAAACCTAATGACAGAGCCTACATTTTATGGCATTTGACACTCAAGTTACAAGGACTTTATATTCAAATATTACAGATACTTTCTTAGCTAGTCTTTGTATTTTGACCCATCAGAGTCTCTTAATTTTAGAGTAGATGGTAAAGGTTCAGAAAAATTAATGGAGTGATGATTATTTTGCTAGTGCCAAAAGGAACCACCTAAGCTGAAATTTAGCCATTTTCTTATAGCCTCTTTTATTCAGTTTGAGTCTTGGGCAAGTGTTCCTCATCTAGAACGCATACAGTTGAGCTGAAGTCCTATTAGACCAACTGAGTAGCATTAGACCATCATCATCAAATGGCCTAATTCTTGGAATAACATGAATATTTAAGTGCAAACTCCACTAATACACTTATTGTAGTTGGCACAGCCTAACCAGCTAACCGGGAAACCTAACTGCGGGGGGGGGGGGGGGGAACCCAAACAAAAAAATTGTTATTATGTATGCTGTGCATGGCAAGATAGGCACCAGAAATGTCACAACACTGATAAAAATAGAAGGCTTGTAATTATACTTTGAGTACAAATTTGCAAAATGTCTCAAATTTTGGATGTTTTATTCCCAGAAAATTGAAGGACTTCTTGCACTTGAATAGGTAATAGATGTACCACTAAAACAAGTTCCAAGAATTTGTGTTTGACACAAGAGAATATGTGGTATAGATCAGTTAGATTTTTTTTTAGCCAAATTAAATATGTGATAGAGAACACATTTTATAGAATAGGATGAATGATCTTTCTTTTGGTGCTGTTTAACACCAATCAGTTTCCATGGAAAATCAATGTTCTATGAATTCTCTTGAGAATTTCCTTAAAAATGTGTAGTAAGTAAAAAAGTTTTAGAGAATGGTATTTATATTTAAATCTCACTAATATAAAACATATGTAAGTCATATATCAGAGAAAATAATAAGTCATTTTGTAAAATCATAATATAATTGTCTAATGGGCCTTTGAACATAGTGCTGTGATAGTTGCAGAGGCCAAGTTATGTGAAATATGCATATTTAAGTTTTTTGATGTTTTATTTATAGAGTATTGCTGTGAAGATTTGAAGGAAGACTTTGAAATTTTGAGAAAACTTGAAAGAAATCACAGTGTTTTTGATAGCTGCTTTCAACTGTCCCTAAATTATGGGATTGATTAAAGCAAGTTAAGTGAACTCTATTGAAAGGAAATGAATCAACTTCACTCAAATAGACTAGTTGTTCTGTGCAAGGCCATTTTTACTAAGCTCTGAAAGTAGTTGCATCATCAAGAACACTTGTTTAGGTTTGTTTCCTTAATTACTATAAAGAAGTTTTGGCAAATGTGTATGAAATAAGGAAGGAAACATTTCAGAATTTCTTTTTCCTTCACTCTTGATTAGCCATCTAGTTTAGGCCTGAGAGATTTTGAAGAACTTAATTGGACCCAGCAGAAGACAGTTTATCCATTCATTCCTTCCTGCATTAAACAAATACTTATGCTATTCTTTGGAAAGATTCATTGGCACATTTCTCAGTATACTTTTTATATGTCTTGTCTCTGACTGAAAGATGTTAATATACGTAAGTAGTTAAAATAAAACATCACTTAAAATATTAGTCCATAGGGTACGATATTAATATTATCAGTATTTTTAGTGAAATATAACTGTCGAGAGAAATTCAAAGATGCTTCTTACCACTTCCTCTTGCCTCCAAAAAGAACACTCACAAAGGTATAGAGTTGCTGAAACACTATGCTGTACACCTGAAACTAATATAACTGTGTGTCACCTATAGTTGAAATAAGACACAACAGACACAGACTCATCAATTGATAGGGGTCACCAGTAGTGGTTGGAATTCTGAAAGCATTAAAATTAAGTATGCTTAGGAAAATTCTCTTTTCTTTGGTTGGGCTCTTCATATTTTATTAATAAAATTAAAAGTATTAATTTTATTAATATAAAGACCATGCCTCTACCTTGGAAGGACAAATAGGAATAAGAAAGGAGATCGGAAATAAGAAAACCTGGAGGAACTTGCTCATGTCCAATTCAAATATAATCTCTGAGTTGGCTTACTCTTGAGTCCAGTAGGGTGAGAAAACTATACCAATTTTGTGCCAAAGTATTTGATATATACACAGATACAGTGTATATGTGTTTGTGAAAGTGTCCTCTGTGGAAACGTGCAGCTCCATAGTGTATTTCTTTGTGGACATAGGGAATTGGGTGCTCTATTGGTAGCTAACTATTTGGGTTACTTAGAATTCTTATCTCAAAACTGTTGTGAATTTGGACATTGCTTTTATTTTTAATATACTGAGTTTTCTGTCATATAGGCATAGCATCATTGCATCCACTCTAGTAACTAGGAAAGCAATAGAAATCTCTTGATTGTTACCTAAGCATCATCATGAATAAGTACATTTGAAAGTAAATAAATCATTGCCAAGGTCGAACACAAAAGTAAAATGTATTATAATTTAGACAGCCATTCCATTATTGTATAAAGCATTTTCTTTAAATTAGATTTATGTAGACATTGATTAATCCATTTCCTTTCTGAAGTTAATTTGGATTTTTTTTCAGAATCTACCATTTAATTTAGGCTGTCAGGAAATGTTGCTATAGTTATCTGCATCAAGTTAGCATGAAATGAAAGAATTTTTGAAAAATTTCCTTCCTTTGCTATTATAACTGTATTGTGTACAAGGCAATTCTATCCTTTGGGATTAAAATGCATTTTAAAATGCATCTATATGGAGCTCATTTATAACCCACTGAGCTCCTACAGTGTACTCTTCCACTTATAGTGGAACTCCCTGTTTATTTCATACCTATGGGGCACAGGACAGAGAAAGAGTGCTACAGAAATCCAGAGGATGATTTGAATTGCCTTTTCTTGTAAGACAGGTATACACTGCTCATTATTTCTCTTCTCCATTGTCTTTAACTCTATCTTCTCTCATTATTTTGTTATTCTAATAAAGACAGGAATCTCAGACTATTAAATTTAAATGCTTCTGATCAATCAAAATAATTTTATTCCTTGATCTAATCCCTAAATTTGCTAAGTTTCAATCTCAGGGACAGGTAATACTTTAAATTCCTTCACTGGCTATGTCAAATAGCCATGGTTATTTTATGGCTTGAATCTACAGGTAAAGATGATGACTAGTAGACTCTGTTTTGATGAGGTTCAGTAGAAATTCTCAACATCCATGTATTTTGAATACTTTCTCCAACTTTCTCTGGAATCATTGCATTTCTACAATTATTTACCAGATTTCTCCATATTTTAACATGGAGAGTTTTAATGAAAACATGCTACTTTATACAAACCAAAAGCATAATACTTTCCACCAGAGACTAATATTAAAGATCTTGAATGTCTTCTCTTTGGCAAACACTTTTTTTTTTAAAGATTTTATTTATTTATTTGACAGAGATAGAGACAGCCAGCGAGAGAGGGAACACAAGCAGGGGGAGTGGGAGAGGAAGAAGCAGGCTCCTAGCGGAGGAGCCTGATGTGGGGCTCGATCCCAGAACGCCGGGATCACCCCCTGAGCTGAAGGCAGATGCTTAACTGCTGTGCCACCCAGGCGCCCCTGGCAAACACTTTTAATCTCACTCTTTTTCTGTCTTGCCCTAGCCAGGTGGAATACTTCTCAATGGTGGGGGCTACATTGTGCATGCTTCTTTCCTCTCGTTCATGGTACAGTGGAGAAATAGCCCTTTATAATCAGAATTGCCATCAGAGACAATTATATGAAATATCAAGTAGTAAAGTGTGTCCTATGTTCTCTCCATTTCCTCTTTCACAATGTAATGATACAGTTTAATATTGTTCATAAATTTATGTGGCATCAGTGTTTGTGGAGAATTGGAGGGTCTCATTCAATCCCAGAACTAACACATGATAATATGATAATCATTTGCCTGGCAATTTATACGGAATTTCAGCATTCATTAACACATTTTACCCTAGTCATGGGATGTACCACCTATCACTCATTTTACCCCAGGAAGCATATCAGGTGTTTCACTGATCTCCATTTACATTTATGGGGAACAAAGACTTAGAGACAGGAAGTGATCTACCTGGGAATATATGTTTGGTTAGTATCTGATCCTAAGGTGATTAATGATAAAACTCAAGCTCTTTCTGTTGTGTGTTATGATCTTTCCTCTTTAGTCTGCACACCCAAGTGTAGAAAAATAAATACTTGTGCTTAGCGTCCAAACCAGAACACAATGAGAAAAGTCAGGTCTGTTATTTCCCCCCCAACTTTGTTTTAGTTTTTTTTCCCACTTAAAAAGTATTATATTTTTATAAATTCTTTTGTCTGGGTGAATATTATGAAAGAAAATATGCATTCATTCTGGTTTTCTAATTTTGTATGTTTCTTCATGTCGATGTCTATAATCAGGGCTTAATCTGACCCATCAGTTTTTTACTTGAGGACAAAAAAAACCTGTTTGATGTTTTATTTGAAATGTCATTAAGTTTTTCTTTAAGGCAAAAAATCTCTTTTTGAATTCACCTAATATAGACAAAAGCCAGATTGCCCCCAGAACAGTAGATGTTCAGAAGTCTCACAGGCAATTTCCTGGAATGGTCCAGCTCTGAGAGGGTAAGCACACATGATATGCCAGATAAAAACAACTGAATGGTGGCAGAGAACAACTAAACATAGCATTAGAGTAAGTGGCTGCATTAGTTACAGTCAACGGAAATTTCCAGAAAATAGGTCTAGGCTTTTAGTGAGTGTCTGTGATCTAATTCTACTCAATGCAGATAATTCATTTTCCAGAAACTAATTTGAAGTTTCTTACTCAAAACTCATCTACAGAAATATTTACTCTAAGCATTTTGGTCAATTTTGAAACCAGTCTAACAATGAACTGAATTGCTTTAATATTAAGGTGCATTTTCTGAGTATGTATTATACTACCACTAAAACATACCATTAAAATAGTGGTTCTTACTATACATATGCATATATATATATGTGTGTGTGTGTGTGTTATGTGTATGTATGTATGTATATGTATAAATATGTATGTGTATACATTTATTCTAGTAATACATACTAGAATTATACTTTCGTTAGTATTAATATGTATTATCACAAAATTTGCTTCATGGTGTACTTGTGTTTTATATGCTTTTTTTCACTTAATGAGATATCAAACCCAAATTGGGGATCATATATGGTTTAATCAACAATATGTAAGAACTCGTATTTTCCCATATTCTCACTAACGTGAGACATTATGACATTTAAAATTTTTCAAAGTGTGGAACATGAGCTTTATTATTTAATTTGTGTTTCTGAATTCTAGAGGTGGAGAGATTGAGATTGTGATAGCTCAGAAGGTCAGGAAGTCTTTTGCAAAGAAATGCTGACTGAGGTGATATCTGAAAGGAGGCAAGGGAGCTGATTCTTAAGGTGAGGATACTAGGAACACAGCATATATTCAAGGTACAGAAAGAAAGCCAGAGGGTCTGGAGCAAAGGCAGGGTGGGGCATTTGGTTGAGGTGAGGCTGGCAAGGTAGGTGAAGACTGGGTGATACCAGAAGTTGTAGGCCTTATTTAGAATTGGGATCTTTATCTGAGAAAAGTGAGAGACATTGAAGAGTTGAAAGCTGACGGTGGGGGCATGTTCGGATTTTCTTGTTAAGCACCTCATTTCCTCATGTAATGATTAATTAGAATTAATCTTAGAGGAAAAGAATAAGAGCGATTAAGGCCAATCTTGAAGTTCTTGCTGTGATGAGACAGCACTGCCCCTCTCTACTCCACTCACTACCACCACAAGAAAAAAGCTACTACTTGTGTATGTGTACTCATGTGTTCATATTCTAGACCTTGACATGACCTTATACCTCAGTCTCAACTCATGTGTTCATATTCTAGACCTTGACATGACCTTATACCTCAGTCTCAACTCTCATAGTTTATCTTCCTACTCTTTTACTTTACTTACACTTGTGACCCCTACTTTATCACTTCCTACTCTTTTACTTTACTTACACTTGTGACCCCACTCCAAAATTTTTGGACATCATTAAGACCTCCAACTCAGTGAACTTACCATTTTTTCACTATTTTTAATAATCTGCCATCCCCTTTATGATTTCATATCCCTCACCTTACCCACATTCCATGGCCTAGCACTAGAAAATCCCATGGCAAATTTCCCTAATCCTTTCTCCCTCTGTCATTCACACCGGGCAAAACTGAACTTTGCTAAACTCACCTATCGATCTACATTATAATTGAGCTAAAACAACTGAGCATTCACAGAAACATACTGCAAAACTCACTAGACTAACTTAAAATTTATGAACACAAATTAAAAATGGATATTCAACGAGGGTATTCTACCTTGCTCTCCTAGTGAATTCATTTTCCTTTTCCCTAAAATGACTGTTTTACACATGTCTTAGTCTGTTTGGGTTACTATAACAAAACATCACAGACTAGGTAGCTTATAAACATCAGAAATTTATTTCTCACAGTTCTGGAGGCTGGAAGTCCAAGATCAGAATGCCAGCATGGTTGTATAAGGGTCCTCTTCTTAGTTGTAGATTTCTTGTTGTATCCTTATATAGTGGAAGGGGCTAGAGAACACTATATATATGATCTAATTTTTTGTATAAAAGAACTAATCCCATTCATGAGGGCTTCGCTTTCATGACCTGATCACCTCCCCAAAGGCCCCACTTCCTAAGACCATCACATTGGTATTAGTATTTCAGCATAGGAATTTGGGGGGTGGGGACATAAATGTTCAGACCATAACACTTGTCAGGTTTCTTAAAAATCTCCATATTCCTCAACTTAAACTATTGCCTTTCTCATATTTCACTAAAAGTAACTAAAATAAGTAAAAAAAAAAAAAAAAAGCAATCTAATTTTTCTACCACCAACTACACCTACTTGCCTCCATCCATACAAAGTATTCTTTGTCCAAGATTGACGAAACGACAGAGGATAGATTTTCCCCATGGCCAGTTTGTGAATTAGATCCTACTAACTATCGACTTTTCTAAGACTTTGATCTTGAATTTTGTCTTCAGCATCAGATTTTTTCCATTTCTGTTGGATCATTCTAATTAATATACAGACATGCTTTAATATAAATATCTTTAAAACAATCACCTTTGAGCTCACATTTTCCTTTGGCTACTGCCCTAATATTTCTCTCCTTTTCATGAAACTAAAATTCCTAGAAAAAGTTGTCCATTGCTCTCTCTTTCCTTATTTCTGGATTTTTCTTCAAAAAAATTCCAATTTGGCTTTCATCCTCACCAGGAATTCTAATCAGGGTTAGCATTGATGTATATTATGTCAAACCTAAGGGCAAAAATATTTGTCTTGGTCTCATGGACTTCAAAGCATTACATACAGTTTACCACAACCTTCTTGAATACAGTTTCTTCTCTGTGCTTCCGTGATTTCTAGTGTATTCAGTTTTACGTGTAAAGCATTAACCTCTCATTCTTGTCTCCTTTGCTGCTCTATAAGAACTCTAAAATTAGAGAGACCTAGGGTTCTACTTACTCTCCACCTCAGGTCTCCTACGTGACCACATTTTTGCTATTGGATTGAAATATTGCCACCATATTGTTTATTATCTAGTATTAATATCTAATATTATCTCAATCCAGACATCTTCCCTGAGCTCCAGACCTATATGTCCAGTTGCCTGCATGATATATCCATTTCAATGTATTATATTCCTCTCAATGTAATACAGAAAAAAAATAACTATGAATACTGCCCCATTTTACTTCTCAAAACTTATCCCATCTTATTAAGTAGTACTAAAATTTCTTTATTTGATAAAGGCAAAACTGTAGAGGCCATTCTTGATTCCCTTCTCCTGACAATCCACAGGCAAATTCTACTTCAACAAAACGTCTGTGAACTCTCTGTGGGCCCCTAGGTGGCTCAGTTGGTTAAGTGTCTGATCCCAGGGTCCCGGGATGGAGTCCCGTGTTGGTCTCCCTGCTCAGTGGGGAGTCTGCTTCTTCCTTTGCCCCTCCTCCCATTCATTTTCTCAATCTCTCTCTCTCTCAAGTAAATAAGTGGGATCTTAAAAAAAATCTGTGAACTGAGTATTCTATATCATGTATATGTTATATGTGTTGTAAAGTGGCTGTTTCTCATCATGTTCTCTGCTGCTTCTTTTGTTCATGCCACCATTACCATTTTTCCTGGATTCCTCATAATCCTATAAACTGTACTGCATTCCCTCTGGAACCCATCCACCTATTCCACAGAGAAGATTAAGTCAATTTTTGTCTTTCTTCTGCTTAAAGTTCTCCAGTGTCTTTGCATCACATGTATACAATCAAAACTCTGTGTATTTTTGGAAAATGCTGTAACGTGCCTCTGCTTGTCCTTATCTCAGCGCTGTCCACACTAACTTTGCAGTTGCTGCTCTTTCTGTTGAGAGCTCTCTTCTCACAGATCTTCATGTGACCAAAGCCTTTCATGATCCCAGTTTCAGCTACAATGGCAGCTTCTCAGAGAGGCATTCCTCAATGACCTGCCCCTACCTCTCATTCTTTTAGACATTACCCAATTTTGTCTTCTTTATAGGAGTTAAAATGCATACACATTTGAGAGTCTTGTTAGAGAGTTAGAGTCATGAGCAGAAATTCAATCCTAAGGGAAGAGTGTGTAAAAGATGAAAAAATAAATCTTTGCCTTGAGTCATGAATAAATTCAACATATAACAGTAATTGCAGAGAAACTATCTATTGAGGAGAAACAGGAGATAAAAGATGTAGTAGAAGACTATAGGGACGTGGAAAAAATTCAAGTTCAGTGTAGCTATTGGCGTTGAATGCCTCTGAATAATCAAGTAAATAGAATTTAAATTGTCAGCTAGATTTGAAGATATTTTAAGCCTTTTGTAGCATCATCAAGTAATGTTTTAATGGAGTGGTATTGGCAGTAGTCATGTTGGAATATATTGAATAGAGAGCAGGACTCAGGAGAAGGTAAGGGTATAAGAATTTGTGTATAAAAGGGAAGACACATTGGACTGGAGGCTGGGAAGATTATGGGCATAGGAGGTGGGATTTCTTTTTAAAAATTAGAACAAATTTTTGGAGGAAGGTGGAGAAATATCAGGCTTGAAGGGACAAGGGTTATACTTAACATATTTTCTAATGTTCCCAGCAAGAGAGAGAGAACAAACAGTAACTGAGGTGACAGCAAACTAACACCCTCAGTGAGTAGTCTGGCTTCAGTTAGAGAAAGGAGGGAGAGGTAATCCTTCAGAGAAGATGAGTATATTAAGGGGTTTGTTAACCATAAAGATACAGTTCTAGAGGACCAAGAGAAGGAGAGATGACAAAGGGTACAGATAAGCTCAAGAAAGTTCAGATGTTACTGGGGTGATGGTATGACGGAGGATTAGTGGGGATGAAAGCGTATGGCAGATGAGACTTATAAAAATACTTCGGAAGTCTCTTTAAGAAATATGGGCATGTTGCCTAATATCCAGAGAAATTTTGGCTGAAGGGACGGCTGACTCAGAAGCTTCAGAATCTACAGCTTACAGGAGCCTCCTACTCTGGCCACATGGAAATGTCAAGATCTATAATCTTGCACTATTTTTAGCCACACCAGCTTTAAAGTAAAATTAAGTAAACATTGTGAAGAAGATTACATTTTATTTGATGGTATTGTATATGTTTAAAAAAAAACCCTGTATTTTAAGTAAAGCAGTCTGTAAACACACTTCTCAAATAATTTTCTAATAGTAGTTATGTCCGTGACAGTTGATCACTTGTTCCAACATAGTTAATACTTTCATTTTCCATCGAAATAAAATGGTTTGGAAGGCATGTGATTTGATGGGTAGGAGAGGGAAAATAAGAAACTGATACCCTGCAAATAAAAACAAAAATGAAAAGCCAAAAAGTCAAAAACAAGAAACAGGCACAAGAGTTCTTTGAAATCTGGCAAATACACTACACTGTACTTGAAATGAGCAAGTAAGCCAGTTATTATGATCTCTATTATATAGTTGAAGCAATTGAGGCTTACAAAAGTTAAGGATGAATCAAACTCATAATTACTAAGTGATGGAGACTAATTTTGAACTCATTTTTTATGAGTTTTTGCCCAGTGTACTTTTCTTCTATAGCATGCTGCTGCTTCATCGAGGCTTATATTATGAACCTGATTATAACCTTTGCTGAGGACAAAATTGCAGTCATCTGAACATCTGGTGCTTCTTTTCTATTGCACTAAGGCCTCTTTAAAGAGTTGGTAGTTGGAATACTAATTTCAATTCTGACAGTAATTAACCATCAGCAGAGATTTTCATAGTTATATTGTATAAGAAATTGCTACAGAAGTAGAGATATTTTGGTTTGATTTTAATCAGAACAGCCATTTCACTGTAATTTTCAAAAAAATTAAAATTCTTTTAATAAAATGAAAATGTTATGTTCATTTAACCTTTTTTTGACATACCTAAGATCACATAGACATGTATATGATATTTTCTTTGAAGTACTTCAGATTAGGATAAGAAATAGGTTATATATTGTATACTTATTATAGAAACACTAGACAATATAAAAATGTAAATGAAAACATTTTTTGAAGATCATCTACCACCTATAATTCCCCTACCCAAAATCAACCTTAGTATGTATGGCACTTTAGTATATTTCTTTGAGTCTTGATGTATTAATCTTGCATGCATACATTCCCAATAACTATAAGTAGTTATTAGGAATCTACTTTGTGCCAGATATTGATGTAGGCCTAGGTATTGAGCCTACAGAGTGTAGAAGATAGACAAGGTCTCTGTCTTCATTGATCAGTCTCTCACTATCTCTCTTTGTCTCTGTCTCTATCTCTGTCTCTCTTCACTACGAACACAAATGAATGTGATCATAGTAATATACAGTATGGTATCTTTTTATTAGACTTATACATTGAGTATTTCCCCATTTTTAAATCACTATTATGATGTATTATCGGCAATGGAATGTTCAGACTGTAATAGATCATTCTCCTATCATTAGGGATTCAGATCCCCATTTGTAATATTATATTACCAATATAATGAGTAAAATTTTTATATATTTTATTAATCACTTGTAATCGTTAAAGTAATACTTATTTTATAAAATATAGAAAATTCAGGAAATAAAACAAAAATAGTCACTCATTCACCATCTATAAATATTCATTGTTCATAATTTGATGAGATTCCATCTCAGCTATTAACGAACTTGTCATAATGCCTTATACTAGATTTGTATGCTATTACTTTAATTAAAATTGTATCTCGCACTTTTGATGCTGATTTCTAAATTGAATTCTTTAAAAAAAACAGTAGTTTGAATGCCCATCTTAATAATTCTGAACCTGCCAATTAAATTTTGCGTATTGATTCATTTTTTGTACTTTATTTATATTTCTTTGACTATTGTTAAGGTGAATATTTTTTCGTAATTTTATTAGTCAAAGGCAGTTTTTTTTCTCTGCATGCGTATATGGGTACAAATAACATATGCATATATTCTTTTAGAGATATTTTAAGATCAATTTATATAGATTTCATATATGTTGAACTACAACCTGGTAGTAAATAAAGTACCTTTCCTTATCGGTGGCTTATTTTTAAGCGTTTAAATAATATATTGTGGTTGTAAACTCACACATCCAAGCAAGAAGAGATACTGTTGTTTAATTCCATTATCAATATAAAATATAATTTAGATTTTCTCTTACTTTTGAGGGGGAAATGACATTAAAACTATGTACAAAATCATTTGAACTTACGTTTGATTTATTCATATAGACCATAAACAACATCTTACTATACTGTATCTTTACCTATATACTCTGCCTTCTCTGCTGTTATGTGAATTTATGCCGTATTATCAGGAAGTTGAAAATTGAAACAAGATGCCTACATACCTATTAGAGTCGGCTAAGATCCAAAAAACTAGCAATACCCAATTTAAAAAGCTGACATTACCAAATGTTGGCAAAATGCAGAATAAGAAACTCTCATTAATTGCTGGTAGGAATGGAACGTCAACAGCTACTGTGGAAACCAATTTGGCACTTCTTATAGTACTAACATAGCCTCACACAATGATCCAACAACCATGCTCCTAAATACTTACCTAAGTGATTTCAAAACTTACATCCCCCCAAAATTGCCCATGGAAGTTTAGAGCAGCTTTAATGTGTCCAAAATGGTATATTAGATTGACATACTGTATGAAATTTAAATTCACAGAGGACTTCAGCCTGAGATTTTATATTCAGCTTAGTTAGTATTTAAACTTCTAAGTCAGGGTTTTGATTGGCACTTACTGGTTTAGCATTGTCCTTTTTGGTAAGTTTGGAGTTTTGTCCCCGAACACTTGTCTCTGTAGTTAACACCTCAATACTAGTTGCCTAGCTAATTCATAGCCAAGCCCCGCCTAAGTCCTGGGATATCTGCTGGCTTCCCATTCAGACTTTTGAGTAGTATATCATTTACTAGTCAAAAATAACTTTATCCTGTGCTTAGGTTCTAAACCATCTGCCTGATGTTAGTGTTTCTATAGAAGTTTAATCTCAACATACTCCTAGAAATGGTTATAATACTACTTATCAAGCTTCAGTTCTCTCAACAATGGTATTTTCTCAAACAATTCTCATGGAAATGTGCACTATAAACTTTACTTTGTTAATTTATTAATAGTTCAGGAGGTGTCATGGACTATCCAGTGAAATTGATGATTAGTTGTAGTATTGTTCTTATGAATACAAAAATTTAATTTCCCAAGAATTGATATAAAAACATTTTCTTGTAGAGTAATAATTGTACAACTTGGAAAGTGTCTATTTAGATTACAGTCCTCTGTTCAACACTTTTATAAGATAGTTTTTTTCTGGGCTATGTCCATAGGAATATATATTGTTATTCCCGTCATTTTTTTTTGTTTCTTATCATTATGGTACTTTTTTAGCAAAATTTAATTTTCCAGTATGAGATGTATATTATTGTATGCAGTGTATTTATGAATCCCCAAAATAAAAGGATGTGTAATCACCTATGACGTAGTTCTTATTCTTTAGAAAGTAATTAAATAATATTATATTCATAAAATTCTGATAATTTAGTAATCAATGTTATATGATAATACAGAATTTGTTTTGTGATCTAAAGTACATGGTTATTGCCAGAACTTTTAGGAATGGTGTTGTATTAAACTGAAAGTGGTGACTTTATCATCACCATCATCTTTATCTTAATATTCCCACAGCTTGCAGAAAACCTTGCTCTAGGTCTTAGAGATGCATTTTTTAATAGTTTTTTTTTTTTTTTTTGGCAAGTATATCACATGGTTTTCAAAAGCACAACCAGGTCACTCTAAGTCACTACCTAAAAGTAGGTTGTGAAGAACAAAAGTGCAGTGAAAATGTTCTTGACAATTCAGTGAAGGCACTTTTGTGAGTGAATTACTCAGCCCAGTGGAAAATTCCAGGAGATTTTGACTGACTGTCCCTGCTAATTCAGTGTCCACTGATCTGGCCTCTACAACCGACTGGTATTAAATGAGACTTGGAGCTCATCCTAGCTGTGTTTCTGTGACTCTGTCATAATTGGAAAAATATAGTTTTTAAGAATATTTTTTCATAACATTGAAAATACTTATTATTTTAGTATTAAAAATAAACATACTTGGAAAACTTCCTATGATCTAGAAAACAGCAAAAATTTGATGTTTATTTGAGTATACTGGCACTTCTAATTCTAATTATATGCTCTTGATCTTGCTCATTACTTATGTCACTGAACCTGAAATAGTTCAAAGTGCAGCATTACAATGTTAATTCATACAAGATATTTACAGTAGATTTTGAAATATAGGTTTAGATAAATATTCTAATTTTTCCCTTTTATTTTTTACTTTTATATGTCTTCAATTTTATCTTAAACAATACTGGAGTTCCAATTTCATTGTACCTTAATATTTTTAAAAGGAATATATACATTGCAATAAAAATTCAATAATTGAATACATGCACTGCAGAATTAATTAGTTAATAATTCTGTTAATTGATGAATATATGTAGAATTTGTAGTAATTGAGTTTTAGGTGTTCTGAGTTTAAGGTATTTTTCCAGACTGAGAAGAAATTTTACCTTTTGAGACTAAGACTGTTTGTCTCAGTGTGTACAGAGCAATTTGGAATCTATTACCATAGAGTTAAAACAAACATGTTTTGGTAATTATAAAACAATTTCTGACAATATATGTTTATGACTATCTTACATCAGCTCTTAGAAATTATGATCAACAGTTATAATTATACGCCTAGAGGGCAGGAAATTTCTGTTCATTCCTTGTATATAGTGCCCAGCTTCAAACAGTAAAGTGTTTTAGCTGATCGGCATGTATACTCGATATTATCTATCGGCAGTCAATGTTTATTTATAGCCAGCATCAGTGGTGGGTCTAGACAGCAAGGATTGGGATTAGAAATGTCTTTTCTCACTCTTGATAAACCACTCTACAAAATAATTGCTAATCAGTCCTATTACTTAGGAAGCTACTGGTTCAGAGGTTTTGATTCCTGGGGGGGGGGTTGTATATATATATTTTGTATATATATATTTGTATATATGTATTTTATGTATATACAGTTTATATATATTGTATATATATATTTTGTGTGTATATATATATATATATATACAAGTGTATACAACAGTGGTGTCTGAAAAATGAACATTGAGACTCTTATCAGTAGTCTCAAGCATCCAAGGGATTATAATATTGATTGAGATAACTGATTATCAGGAGATATTAGTACTATTACACAGTAAAATAAAATTATGTCTGAAGCCCAGGGGATTGATTATCTGGAGCGCCTCCTAGTACTTCTGTGTCTAGTGGTCAGATTTAATGGAACGTTACGATATACAGGCAGACCACTAATAACTTCAAGATTGAAAGTTTAGATTCTCATCACCTGCTTCCTGGTGAAAGAACCTCATCAGGCAATCAGGCTAAGGACAAAGAGAGCATACAGTGAGTCCTGGAAAAGAAAGTTATAATTACTAATCAGGGTTTCATGACTCGTTGCATATAAGCATATGTATATAGTAGATTTATCCTTTATTTTTCCCTAGATCTTTTCCATATTATTTTTGCAAGGTATGTTGCTGGTGGTTATCAGTAAGGTTTCCATGTGGAATGGATATCAACTGGAGGTTGATACAATGGCTAATGGATTTGGGTCTCAAGTTTTTAGGTAGAAAATGAGAATGTTTCCTTCAGAGAAAAGAACTGTTGCATTATATGAGGTGAGAGAATGTTTTTGTTGTCAATGGTATTTATGGTGAGAAAATTATAAGTTGCAATAATTAGTGGAAAAGTATGTACAGATATTGAGAAAACAAAAGGGAATATAGTAGTTGATCTACAACAGGTATCAATTTCCACTGAGTTCTGTCTGCCCTTGCCTTCTTTTTGTAGGGACTAGAATGCTAAAATTACATAGTCATGCTTCCCTTACCATTATGGTCTGGATAAATTTAAATTCTGTGGAAATAAATGAAGACTAACCAAATGGGAAAGCAAAGGCTATTTACTCCGAGCTTGCAGTAACAAGGGAGTCAGTCACCATCACTTGCGTGTTGACGGAGACTCAAAGGCAGGCAGATAAATAGCATAACTTCATACTGGAGAAAAGGGAAGGCTTCAGCTAACTCTAATTGGAGGCTGTTGACACAGTGAGAGTGGAGGCAGGGTCACAAGAAAGAGTGCATCTTGTGTGACTGGTTAGAAGTGCATAACTGACTTTCTCTGCTTGGTACTAAATTGGGAATGGGGACAAAAATTAGGGAAGCTGTCAGTTATTAATCAAGTCCTGGCCATTTGGGCCTGTTGTTACAGAAGTTATTGTTTGGCTTCCTGGATTGTCACTAGTGTTCTGAACAAAAGATTCACAATAGCCGTGTTTCAGTTTTGAAAAGGAAAGAAAACTTTATTATTATTATAGATGCAGAAGAGGAAAGGAATCTACACATAGATAAAGGTAATAGTAGACAATGAATGGGAATAAGGCAAAGTCACATCAAGTAGCGTGCTTACAACATCCAACCTCAGGGAAAGAATCAGGCTGGAGTGTGATTGAGAGACCTGGGAGGAGCATCCTCCCCTCAGTTGAGACTTCCAACTGACCATCCCCATTAAGACCATATTTACAGCGCAAATAATAGGGTTTGAAATTAAACATTTGTTAGCCGACGTGGAGTTTTGGGGCAAGCTGCATTCCTGTTACCATGTTTTCATATTTTCAAGGAGCCCAGGTTATTTGTGTCTGCCTCCCCTCCTGATTCCATTCAGGGGTTTGGGGAGGAGCCCAGCCTGGGGCAGGAGGGGATGTGAGATAAGATTTGTAGCTCTTGGCATCCAGAACAGAAAAGCCAATTCTGACCTGGAGGTCAGATAATATATTTCAAACAACCAGGTTCCCAAGGTTATTCACATAGCATGAGTCTCACAAACAATATTCTTTAGCCTGCCTGTGTATATGCACGTCCAGGTGGTTGTGTATGTGGGACAAATCACAGAAACATCTATCCATATGGAACAACCAGAGATGGCAGTCTGACTTCCTACAAATCTGACTTATAGTAGGCTGACTTCTTTGGCTGCTTACTGTAGTTAAGGCGGTGGGTTCCTGGGCATATTGCTGCAGGTTGTGGGTCACAGTTCTGTTGTATATGGTCTAGCCTCAGTCTCTCACTACTACTTTTCATGACTATAATAATAAGTGGAGGAAAATAAACTTATACATACAGAAAAGTTGAATATTGTGGGATGTATGGCTAAGAATGTGGGAAGTACTTTTAAAGTACAAGTCCAAATGCATGACTAAGCAAGGTGAGTTATAGTCAACATGGTAATCATTAATGGCTACATTATTTTAATTAGAATTAAAAGTAACAAAAATTTTGACTTTCAATAGTTTTTTTTAAAACCCATATAATATAGTTTCATACTATAAGACTGTTTTGTAGTTGTGTACCTGTTTTATAGCACAATGTTTAGAAGATTGTATTTTTTCCTTTATACCTCAGTGTCTCTATACGTGTGCTCTTATCTTTTGCTGCCACCATGTGGTTATATAAAGAAATAGTAATATAAATAGTTCTACATCCCTTATTTTTTAAGTTAAACATCAAGAGGAATTTGGAAAAATTAAATATTAGGCCACAATTCTAAAAAATCACTTTAGCATAATAAAATAATAGTGAGTCACGGATAACTTTTTTGTTAAAATATGTACATACACACAAATATATATATAACATATATATGTATAAAAATGTAGTGCTCTCCATAATATATAAATGTATGTGAATAAATATACTATCTATGTCTGTATCTATTTATCATATATAATGTTCATATATAGTATATATCTGTATATCTATATATTTACATATAATAGGTATATAAATATTGATTGGATGTTATCAGTATCTCTATATACAGAGAGAACTATGTCATTTCTTATTTGTCGGTATAAGCAGTAAGCACACCCATTTATTTCTCTCCTCTTTCAAAATTTCATCACATTGCTAGTAAAAAATAGCCGAAGGTTATAAACTTAAAACAGTGAGAAGATCAAGACAGTTGCTCACCAATGTAAGGACATTGTAAATGAATTTTGGTAATGGAAAGTGGTTCAGAGTTTGTGGAGGGAAGGAACAATGCTGAGCATGCTGGAGGAGGGCTGGAGTATCTGAGTGGTGAGGGTAACTTTCCATGACCACCATTGGAGAGCTGTGGGATATAGATAAAAGTGAATAGTGGGGCCAAAGAGAGGATGATTAGTTAAGGAGTCATTCATAGAAAAACCTGCAAGGCTGCAGCTTCTCCTCTGCTCTAAAAATTCAGTGTAATATGTAGTCATATTATCCATATGCTCCATCTAAAAACTGGAACATTTATTGGAAGGGAAATTATAGGTCTTAGTGTGAGTTTTGGCAACCAAGACTGAAGTTCTCCATACTTGGCATTACAGAATGTGTGTAGCCTAACTTCAGATTTCCTGTCTGTATACCTTACATTTAGACCCACCAGTTGATATTTACTGTCAATATTTGTGGAGATCTTACTCTGTATTCCCTTTTAAGAGGGAGACTTACTGAGGGAAATGGATTTGCTTGACACCTAGGAAATTAGTTTATATCTCATCTTAATTATGAATGAAAATCCAATGTTTGGTTGAAAATTTGTTGAAAAAAGCATAAGAAAGTAGGACAAAGATGAAGAAGAACATAGGATCTGTAAAAATATTGGAACTTACCCAAGGGTGCAAAGAAAAATCACTCTTAGTATAAGTAGATGCACTGTTGATCAGAGAACACAAAGAGGATGGAAAGTTGAAAACAGAGGGCTCGGGAGGGATATAAAGTTAAAAATGTGATTTATGCAGTAAGTACTAAGATTAAAAGTGTGTTTCTTCATGGAAATATACACTGACAAGAAAATAGGTAAGACAATTAAAAATTTAAAGTTGTATTAAAATTTCACTCTAAAGTAATTATGCTAAGCACTGCTTGATATCTGTGACTAGTTATTCTAGTTTATAATGAAAGCTTACAGATTTCAGTTGAATTAAACTAGTTTCTAGTGTTTTGAAATAATATGACCGTAATATGACTTTTAAACTTTTTAAATTTTAGATATAATCTATTAACATTCAAATATAAAGGATGAAGCTCTACACATTTTATGCCCATGTCAGTCTCTTTTCTTCATACTCTCTCATTTTGATGGAGCACATCCTCCATTTTTCTTGAGCACATCCTTTCTCAGAAGGGCATTTTCCTTCTGAGAAAGGGCATTGAAAGTAAACTTTTTGAGGCACTGTATGTCTGAGCACGATTTTAATTATATTTGAATTTGGTAATGTGCTAGAATTTTAGTTCAGAAATGATTTTTTCTCACATTTTAGAGCACTGTTCTATTATTTTACCAGATTCTAGTGTTACTTAAATTCAGTTTAATTTTAATTGGATAATCCTTGATACAAGGGCTTTTCCTTCCCTTTCCGGAAGAAAGCTTGAGCGATTTTCTTGTCCCTCATTTTCTCAAAATTTATAAATACGTATCTTAAAATCTTTTGCATATCTATTTATGTATGTATCTTTATTGCTTTTGTTTTGAAGTATCATACAAGTGGGCTTATACTTTATAATCTTCAATGTGCTATTTTCACTCCATTATATTTGTGAATGCAGCTCTAGTCATTTTTTTAAAAAGATATTTCTAGTTTAGTAATTTTCTCTGCAAATTAACTTAATTGCATTAAATTAAAATACTCAATATCCTTAATCCATTCTCCTCCTGAAAAATATTTAGGTTGTCTCTAATTTTATTTTGTTATGAGTATTACTCTGTGAACACTCTTTCATATATGTCCTTGTACACTGATGTGAACATCTCATGCAGGCATGCATATAGAAGTAGAGACGCTAAATCATAGGAAAGGTTCATCCTCATCTTCACAAGATAGTGGAGAAATTGCTTTCCGTTGTGATTATACACATCAGTGTCTTGTCTTTGGTGGTAAGAGCCACATACAATCTTCAACATTGTATTGCTAGATGTTCTAATTTCATTGATTTAATGCTGATATGAGGTGAAATTCATTTGCATTTCCCTGATCCCTGGTGAGGTTGAGCATGTTTTCATATTCTGGCTGTTGAGACATTTTATTCTGAAATTTGTCTTTATATGTATCTTTTATTTATGTTTCTATTATATGTTTGCCATTTTTACCAAGCTGTATGAGCTCTTTATAACTTATATTCTAATCTGATGACAGTTTTAATTATTGCAAATATTTCTGTTTGTGGTTTGCCTTTTGATTATTAATTTTTTGATGAGGGTTTATTTTTATTTATAATGCAATAAAATGTATCAAATGTTTTCTGTATGCTTGTGTTTTGTGTCTTGTTGAAGAAAAATGTTTCTAGCTTATGATAAAAGTATTATGCAGTTTTTCTTTCAAGATTTTTGTAGTTTGGATTTTCACATGTAGGTCTTTAATCTGTCTACATGTGGTTTTTTTTTTCTTTACTAGGGAAGGTTGAATTCAGTTTCATCCCCCCTCCCCATGTGGGTCATCCATTCAAGCAGAAATAACATTTACTTTTCCCATTGATAAATAATACTACACATGCCATATATCAAGTTGCAGGTATATGTGTGGGATCTGATCTGGGCTATTGGCTATGTTCCATTGATCTATTTTTTTATCCTTATCCAAATAATGCCTTGTGAATTCCCCACAGTGTGTAAGTTATTATAATTTTCATGTCTTGATATTTGATTCAGCAGCTTCCTACCTGTTCTTCTTTACAGTTGTCTTGGCTATTCTACAGTTTTTTTCCATACATATTTTATAATCTAGGCCTATGAAGAACTTGGCATTGTTTATTGGAAATGAATTTAAATTATGAAATATTTTGGAGATAGTATTTATATTTCAGTGATACTGAGTTTTTGATTCCTAACTATGATGTAGGTTTCCATTTAGTTGTGTTTCTTTTGTAGCGTTCATTAAAGTTTTGTGATTTGTTTTCTACAAAATGTATCATAGCTCTGTCATAGGGATGTTTAGATGTCACAATTCTGTTTGCTTTTAAAAATTAAAAATTTTATTTTTATAAAAATTCCACATGCTCTTTTTTGTTGATACATAGAAGCACAATAGATTTGTGTACATTGATCTTAAGTCTAGAAAACATGCTGTACTTCCTTCTTAATTGTAATAATTTGTCTGAATTTTTCATGCCTATAATCAGTATAATTAATTTTTTAATTTTTGTAACTTGTTTCTTTAATTTTTTATGATTAACCAATTGTTGCATGTATTTCATAATATAATGGTTTCTAGTATAATTTGCTTTATATTAACTTAATACCTCTTTAATTCTAGTTTATATTAATACATTTCAACTCTTCCACTCACGCTAGGTATTAATTATTGTCTCTCAGTTCCAACTTTTCCCTTTGTTATGTGCTCTGTGATAATGGACTTATCTCTCAAGGATTTCCTCTCTACAGTGAGCTTAATGTTATGCTTTGGCAGTAGAGGGCGCTGAAGGGTCATTACACGTGAAAGAAGATTGCTAGTTTTAATTCCTGTTTTGATTTTTTTGGTCCTACTGCAGAGTCCATTAGTGGTGCATGGGTGGGACATCTAATGGTGATCTGTGAACAGTCTCTTGGTGATGTTACATCACTTTCTGGTTACAGTGACCATCTTTCCGGTTACAATCACTTGCCAATTATAGTGACCACTTCCAGCGCAGACCTCCAGGCCTCTTACTACACTGCTCTGATACTCTCTGTCTGCCTGCCCACCAGACTTGGCTCATCTATACCCCAGAGAGTTGTTTTCTTCTGGCGTGGTGACTGTGAACCAGTTCTAGCCCCAGAAACCCAGAAAGGTTATCAGTCATCTTGTGGGCTGCAAATACATCTTCTCCAACAAGGTCTGAACTCCAACCTGGTGAAAATCTACTCTTCTACATTTGTCCTTCCCCGTGTGCTCTGCTTCCGCCCTAAAGTACTTTATAGGTGTTTCTGCTTATCTTTACATTTACTCCCCAGTTCTACAGACTCATAATTAATTATATTAATCTTCCCCTGTTTAAATTACTGTGTGGCTCTATATACTGTTTGAATCCAAGCTGCTAACTCCTATTTTTCTTTTAGAGAAGAGGTTTTCAAAATTTTACTCAGTAATGTAAAACCTGTCAACTTCGAATTATCGATCTACCAACAAGTATTAGCGTTAGGATTTTTAAATCCTCATATGTTCCTATAAATTGACAGAAAGTTACACTAACATTACCAACAATGATATTTGTGGTAGATAAGTGAAAAAAGGACACCAATGATTGTTATGTCAATACCCAGAAATAAAATACTTGTAGCTTTACTGAAGGTAGTCATATCTCCTTTACACCTGCTGTGGTTGCTTTTCCTTATACAGAAGTCAGGCTTTTCAGTGACAATCCAGAACCATGGTTAATTATTTTGTGTGGCTAATAGACTATTTCAAGTGAATGACTTTCCAGTACCCTAAGTAGATTATGTCTCATTGAAGGGACCTGAACGAATATCACCCTGTCTAAGGATATGACTAATATTGAGTGGAACAAAGATCTAAGGATATTAATTCCATTAGTAAGAGTTGTAGGGTTCAAAGGAGTCATTTAGAACTTGTCCATCACTTTGACAGACATAGTGAATAATACAGCCCGAGTTCTAGGGCATCCAACTTAAACTGCTTAAGAAAAGTGGTTATGAACAATAGATTAGCCTTGGATTTTCATTCTGTCACCCAAGGAGAGTCTGTACCATTGCTAACAATTTGAGTGAACTGGAAATGTGAAATAATCTAAATGTAAGCTTAGAGAAATGTAAGCCTGGTTTTGGGACTTTCTTTCTCTGTCAGGCAAAGAAAGTCTTGGCTCATTGTTCTGGAATCTCTTTTACTTGCTTCTTATAACTCTAATTATTCTTGTTTGCCTTAGCGTTCTTTGATGTTTATCACATAAAGTCTTAAATTCTTCTGGATAAGACTTTTTCAACATGTGACTCAAAAAGTGATTCAAAGACAAAACCAGGATGAAATCCTGCTTAATGATGCTTAAACCAAAAAATATTTGTTGGCAAATGAAACCTCACTTCAACAATAGTAGTGATGATGTGGAAAAGCCTTGATCAGTCTTCCTGCAGCTTTGGCTGTGTGAAAACTGAAACGAGAAACTGAGAATAAAATACTACCAGTCCTAAGAAAAGACTCATTATTCTATACCTATTTATCAAGTAGTCACCCGTATTGGATTTTAATCCACACAATTGATTGATGACAGTTTTTTACAAGCAAACCAATCGGTAACAGCTTTTTACTTCAGCAAGTCAAATAAGTAGAAATGGACTTACTTCCATAAACACACCTGAGTGCCAACCAATTGACAGCAATTTTATCAGAGTAACTGTATTTTGACAGCTAATGTCAACCTACTGAGGCCTTCAATAGTCCACCAATCTATGGCCTTCACACTTCCAAAATTCCTACATAAATCTAACAGCTTGCTCTTCTGAGAGAGGCCGTACCTGATAAGCATAGTCCTCTTGGCGGTGCTTTTATCATCCTTTGACAGTATAATTTTTCCCATGGCAGATAGGTAGTTATATGCCTTATTATGGGATTCCTTTTCAATGTTAGAGCAATCTTCCCCCTCCCAAACCAAGAAGTTTTTAAAAAATCTCAATTCAAGATTAGGTGAAATCAAACTCGAAAACATTTTAGTAGAATGTGTTTTGCTGTTGTTTCTTCCCTAAACTTATCATTGCTTCTTGGATACAATCAAGATGCTTTATTCCACAGACAATATAATTTAACAACTTTTCATAACACTACTCAGCTCATGTCTTTTTTTCACTCAGAAAAAAATATTTGGAGAGCAGAATTAAAAAGTGGCTTAACAGTAACCATTATTTTTCTTCTCAACATTTAAAGGAATTTGATACTTCTCAGTTTTTTAAACATAAAATGTAAATGATTACATTTGTCTCCATCTGTATATAAATGTATTGACAGTATAATGTGCATAAAGGAAGATATGCTAATGGAAAAATCAAGCTTGAGGAAAAATTGTCTAGGTCTTGCTTTTCAAGAAATAGTTGAACGTTGAAAATTTTCTCCTGTAATAGAAAAATATTATTAAATTAAAATGAAAACAAACTTAAATATCACTGATGACTCTAAAAGAAATATGGTAGAATAGGAATTCATTGCCTGTATCATTTGTGGTGCTGCTCTGTTTGCATTGCATTAGCTTTTAGATCATGCATTGTCGAATTCATGGCCATTTTCTGCTTATGAATGAGAATGTAAGATGTCAGGAATACATATATTAAAATATGTCAGTTGCTGAAAAATGATAGTTTTCTTACTGAGGAAAATTGTCTTTAGATTTGACTGTGTTCAGCTCTGGGACAAAAAATATCATGCGTCTAACTTAATAAAAGTGTAAAATATGGTTATTTTTAAAACTCCATTTAAAATTAAAGTCCATGTTTATAAAACATTATATGTGACCTCACTATATTATCCTTTTTTTAAATTTATGGTTTTATATTTAAAATCTTGTTTTTTAAATTACACCTATATCAGCATACTCAGATTGATTTAGTGATCCCTTGGGTATACTTTTCAGAGTTTAAGTTATACATAAGTTATGTAACTTAACCTTGAAAATTAGGGAACTTTTTTTCTTTTAGAATGGATGACTTATAAACTCAGTCTTTAAAGCAATTTTTAGTGGTAGAGAAGAGGGAAAGGTTATCATATGTAGAGAACAATTCTATAACAATAGAATTTGGACAAATGAAAATAATATTTTAGAATACACTTATCTAAACTATTGTGTGGGACATACTATACTAAAATATATTTATTTATATGAAATTTAAATTTAACGTGTTGTGTTCTGTGTTTTATTTGGAAACCGTAGAAAAGAGAGGATTAGGACAGGCAGCTTCAGAGAGAGGGAGCAGTATAAACTAAAGCCTGAAGGTAGGAATGTTTGGGGCATCTTAGTGAACAATATGTAATTGGTTCTCAAACATCGGTTGCATGGACAGGGACGAGAATTGGGATTACAGCTAGAGAATACTAGCATTTTTCTCACAGAATATAGTAAACTCAGCAAGGTACCGATGCCTCCGACCCATGTGTTTATCTTGTGTAAGAGAACAGGCACTTACGGTATCCATATAGTTCTAGGACTGCAGCAGTGGTAAATTTCAACTTTTAATTTAGGATACTTAAATTATCAACATTGCCTCATAACTCCTACAATTTTTTTTTTTTTAAATGTCAGAGGTTAAAAAAGAAAAGGGAAATTCAGGGGGAAATGCACTCTTTTTTTTTTTTTTTTAATGCAGTGTTTTTAAATCTCTCCAAACTCCCCACAAAAGCTAACAGAGTCATTAGGGTAGTGAAACTAAAACTCCGTGGACATCTACAATAATGATAAGTGATGAGCTTTCCCCAAAACCCTGAAAAGTGAAGAAGTGAAGACAAACCACTGAGAGCTACAAGATCTTCATAATATGAGAATCCATTTGGAAGAAGGCTGAGGTAAGGAACAGGGAATCTAAAAACAAGAAAACTAAAAAACAGTTGGCAAGCACTCACTGGAATTCGTGGCAAGGCAATTTATTAGTGGCAGCTGAAGCCTGGAAGACTTTTCACATGTAAATTCACAGGTAAGTATGAGATTTTGACTATATTGTGAAGAGTCTTGAGAAGCCTTCATCACATGACCTGTAACAAATCAACAACACTCCCTTCCTGGGTAAAGCTGCTACTGATTAGAAACAGTGGAAAATAGAATTCACACTGACAGTGCAAGGATAATAGGAGTTCAGAAAAGAGAAGATTCATGTAGAAGTTATAGATAGGAAGACAGAGTCAGGAGATTTCAGACAATAGTGGCTATATTTTTTAGCAGTCCTGTAAATAACAAAAGAGGAATCTTTATAGCTGTGAAGCTCAAAATGTTATTCCTGAAGCCTTGCCTTTTAAAATAAGGTAAACTTATTTCATGTAAAACTGTATGATAAAAAAGAATTGCTCTTGAATTCTAAGTAAGATTATTGCAAGAACTTGAACAAAGAAGGAGAAAAACATCCTCAAAAGGAAGGAATATATCAAAAATTCATGATCCAAAACTGGTAACCCAGAATCTCATATTTTTAAATGGGATTATGAAAATATCTGAAGGTATAAGAGAACAATATAAATTGGAATTATTATAAAAAGTAAAATTGGAGGTGCTAGAATCCAGGAATTAGAGAAGAAACAATCCTCAAAAATAAAGAGTAAATAGAGTAAATAAGCATAACCAAAATGAGTAGATGCTCTAGGAGTCCCTCTCACCCCTTTAGCTGCTGAGGTACCTAGCCACTGTTAGGAGCTCATTGAACTGCCGGCTATTAAGTTAGGCAATTAAACTGGTAACGGAAGCAAATGGAAGCAATAGTCAAGCCTTTAATCACGTACTGTGATGGTATAAGCAAGGGTCTAAACTGGAGAAAGCACAGACTCACTTCATTCTGTTTTGCCCCATGCAGTGGCTTCCCTATGGAGGGTCAGGTGGATCAGCAGATGTGCCCTGCTCTCATCTTATTTGAGGGAGCTGGAACAAAAGACGCCTGTACTTTTTATGGATCCTGGGCCTGAGGGGAATGTGAGTAGGAGGATCTAGGAATGGAATGTATTAAGTATCAAGTCAGAATGAGGAAACCAGGAGAGGCCTCTTCTCTCCTGGTAGGAGGCCTTGGCAGAGGGCCCCAAAAACCTTGGCAAAAAGCCCTAGATGAGGGACCTGGTAATTAAGAGTTCTGCACCAAGAACGCAGGTATGCATGAGAGCGTGGCTGGCCAGGCAGGCCAAAGGGGGCCTGAGTCCTTTACTGCAGCTCTCTTCAGAGAGTGTAATGTACTGGCTGTTGCTTAGTCTGGTGTTTGGGGGGCAAATTTCCCCCATGAGGCCTATCATGTAAAGCCTTTGTAATTGTCTATAGTCAGGCCTGAAAAATCATACTTGAGGTTTTATACAGGAGCCAGATTCCTCATACATAGTTGACCCTTTTTCTCCAGAGATGTTCTTTTAGCAAAACAGGAGCAACTCTTCCCTGGCAGCTACTCCCCATCCCACCCACACCACCACATCCCTTCAATCAATGAATAACTGGCATGGGGTATTAAGCCTCGAGGTGAGACTAATACAGTGGTATATTTTGGGCTCCAGAGTCTTGCAGTGTGATCAGATCGAAGAAAGTCTCCAGCTGAGACCCCGTTTTTGCCTAGCTTTGTTCCCCTAGCCTTACTCTAGTGAGAGCTCTCACAAAATCAATGTACTGCTTCTAGGAAATCTGACAGTATTTTGTTATCATGGAGTGGATCATGGAAGCAAACTCTAAGGAGGGGATTATTAAGTTATCACTCACTGGCTGAAGGGCACTGAAGACCTCACCACTGGTGTTAGATGGAATATATAAAACCCCTTGCATGCTGTAGCAGTGATATTGCTGAGAGATTGCTAAGAATTTCACTAGTGGAAGAATTTGTTACTCAGGAAAAAAAATCTTGAAATAATGAAAGATAACTAAAGACTTTTTCAGAAAAACAAAAACTGCATAAAACGAAAACCTAGCAATCCAGCTAGAGGTATAACTCAGAACTTCCTTTAGCATTTCTGCTACTAGATTATCTTAGATTTCATTGTCTGAAAATGTCTTAAGTTTTCCTTCAATTTTGAAGGATATTTTTATTCACTTTAGAATTCTGGGTTGACTCTTTGTCAGTTTACCTTTGTTTCCCATAGTTTAAAGATGTTGCTCCACAGTCTTTTGGATTTTGTAATTCCTGATAAAAATTCAGTGATCATTTGAATACTTCTTGTCTATATGCGTGAAGTGTGCTGCTTCTGTGGTTTCTCACAAGATCTCCTTTTTACCTTGGTTGTTAGCAGTTTGACACTAACGTGCTTGGTTTTCCTCATATTTATCCTTGTTGGTGTTCATTCAGCTTTTTGAATCAGTACATTTATACCTATCAATAAATTTGGAAAATGATCAGTGATTATTTGTTCAAGTATTTTTTCTGACCATTTTATACATCTTTTCTTCTAACACTCATGTGTTAGACCATTTAAGATCATCCCTCAGGTCCCTAAGTTTTGTTAATTTCTTTTAAGGCATTTTTTACTGTTCTTCATATTGTATAATATATACTGATATATCTCTCCAAGTTTATTGATTTTCTTCTATCATAATTATGCTGTCAAATAATTCCATAATTCTTAATATATATTTTTCTTCAATAGTAGAATATCCATTGGTTCCTTCTGTAGTTTATGTTTCTCTGCTAAAATTTTCTGTATTTTCATTTTATTACTAGCAAATTTTTTTACTTCATTAAGCACTGCTGTAATAGCTACTTTAATCTTTGTTTGCTATCTGCATCATTTCTGATGTGTTCTTTCTCAATTATCTTCTTTGAAGAATATGTTGTGTTGTTCTGTATCTTTGTCAAAAAATGTCATTTTGTATCCTGAATATTGTGAATATTGGTGACACTTTTGGGATGGCACCTAAATACCATTTTTTTTTTAATTTCATTTTCTTTTTGGGCTTTTTTTTTTTTTTCTTTTTGATTATGTTCAGTTAGCCAACATATAGTACATCTAGCCATCATGGAAATACATATCAAAACCATAATGAGATACCACCTTACACCAGTTAGAATGTCAAATATTAACAAGACGGGAAACAACAAATGTTGGCAAGGATGTGGAGAAAGGGTAACCCTCTTACACTGATGGTGGAAATGTAAGCTGGTACAACCACTCTGGAAAACAATATGGAGGTTCCTCAAGACGTTAAAAATAGAGCTACCCTATGACCCAGCAATTGCACTACTAGGTATTTATCCCAAAGATACAGATGTAGTGAAAAGAAGGGGCATCTGCACCCCAGTGTTCATAGCAGCAATGTCCACAATAGCCAAATACCATTTTTAAAAAAAAATTCTTATCTGGGCTTAAATCAAAGGGAAATTTTGACAGAATTTATGAGCAGAATTTGGGGAATCCATCCTAGCTCACTCCTTTATAGAATTCCTTTCTCATTGTCCAGTTGCTGAGGTTACCCCTAAATCTGTCCTCTGTTCTTCAAGCCAGAAATAATCTGGTTCTCTTTGTAGTTCAAAGTGCCAACTGAGCCCATTCTTAGACTAAAGGCAAAACATACAGAAACTCCCTCATGTCATTTCTGTTAACCAAATGTTATTTCCCCTCTACATTATGCCTTCATTTCTTCACTTTTTATTTCTTTTGGGTTTTTTTTTTTTTTAATTTTGTCAACATTTATGCTTTCTGTGTGTGGGAGAGTCTGTCTTCCATGAACTTCTTTGCTCAGATAGAGAACTCCAGATACATATTTTAAGTTAAAAATTTATACACACACACACATATTTACTTGTGCATGGGTTTATATCTTGAAAAAAAAAAAAACACTGGCTACATAAATCATAAAATAGACACAAGTGACTACCTAACCTATTAGGAATACAAGAAGGTATGGGAGAGGATCCACAGATAGAAGCTAGAATTCTTAGAATGGGCTTTGTAAATTTGCCTATGGAGCCATGTAAGTATTTCACAGAAATATAGAGAAAAAATACATTTATAAATAAGTCATAAAAATAAAAAATTGAAGCAAAAAATATGTTGATACTGTCACATAGTAAAAATTGTAAGTAATTATAAACATTATTTAATTTTATATCTCTAATTGAATGTACTTTAATAATATATATAGTATTTAATATCTAATATCTAATATAATATATAACATGTATATTGTATAATTATTATACATTAATTATTATATATTGATAATATATATTATATAATGGTATATAATATATATTCTATACATTGATAATAATATATATGTGTGTATATATATATATATAATTTACAATTACTCCTTGTACATCATTGGTAGGGATGTAAACTGTATTTATGGATAGTCATTATGGAAAATAGTATGGATATTCCTCAAAAAATAAAAATAGAATTATCATATGAACCAGCAATCCCACTTTTGGGTATCCAAAGTAAATAAAATCACTATCTCAAAAAGTTATCTGTACCCCCATATTCAATGAATCACTATTCACAATGGCCAACATATGGAAACAACCTAAATATCCATTGACAGGTGAATGAATACAGAAAATACACACACACACATGCACGCACACACACATACACACACACAGAGGAATGTTATTCAGCCTTAAGAATGAAGGAAATCCTGCTATTTGCAACAACTTGGATGAACCTGGAGAACATTATGCCAAGCGAAATAAACCAGTCACTGAAAGACAAATACTCATGATCTCACTTATGTTTGGAATCTATAATAGTCAAACTCAGAGGAACAGAGAGTAGATTGGTGGTTGACAGAGGCTGGGGCAGGGGATTGGAAATGGGGAGATACTGATTAAGGGATATTAAGTTTCAGCTATGCAATATGGATACATTCTGGAGATACAATTTATAGCAATGTGACTATAGTTAATATACTGTATTGTACATCTGAAATTTGCTGAGAGGGTAGATCTTAAGTGATCTCATCACACACAGAAAAAAGGTAATTATGAGGTGATAGATATGGTTATTAGTTTGTGGTGATTATATGAAAAAGGTCAAGTTATATACCTTAAATATATATAATTTTTATTTGTCAATTATACCTCAGTAAAACAAGAAAAAAGTATTCATGGTTCAAAGGGTTCAGAAATCAACATGAAACCTTCTACTGAAGGTAGCTATGACAATTTATATATATATAAGGATAGTAGCTGCAGTGGACCTAAATATATCAAATATTTTAATGAATTTATATTATTATACTTAACCAAAACACTGATCTTTCCCTACTGGACTATAAAGGAATCCAGTCTTTTTTGAAAACAAAGGGAATTAAAAAATAATTAAAACAAAACAAAACAAAGGGAATCAGCCTTATCCTGTCTTTCCTAAAATCTGTAAGACTGGGTAACCAAATAGTTAATATGGGTAAGTTTCTCTTCACAGAAGTATTGAGACTAGTAAAATGAAGACTTATAATAGCATGACTTATAATAGCAGCGTTTTGCATCTCCTCAGTCCACAATTGCCCCCTCCCTCGCCCCTTTGTGTTGTATGATAGCACTTATGCAGTTGGGTCTAATTGTGGAATTAAGAAAAGACTTACGGGAAACAGTAGTTCCTAAAAAATGTTCATTTACTTACCTCTAAATCATACTTACCTCTAGAGCATATTACTTATCTCTAGGTATCAGGCAGCACACAACTAGCAGGTGCATGGGGCAGTTTCATATCGTATCAGTCCCAATATTCAGACTTCTGTATTTCACAGAACACATGAATTACAAGGTTCAAATCTTCTACCGGAAAATTCTTGTGGTCCACCCTAATCAGAAGCAAACAGGGAAGGGAATTCTGGGAAATGTAGTTCAATCTAGCTAAATTGACATATTACATAGTCAACAGAGGGATGAAAGTTCAAGATGTCTCCAATGTATGTTCAATTAGTTCAGCAACTCACACTCTCATACATGGAAAGTAAAAGATAAACAAATGTGGCACATGTTAATGACAGTTGTTATCTAAGTGAAGGATTTGCAGGTATTTATATTACTATTCTTTCAATTTTCTGTAGGCTTGAAATTTTTCCCATGTTGCGATGAAATAATAATAAAATAGTTCTGTAAAAATAAAGAAATAACAACAAAAAGAAACCAGTTAGACTTTTGCCTAAAGTTTTGAACTAAAATAAGGAAGTTTAACTTGGTTTTGTAAGGGTTTTCCTCACTCTTTTCTCTCACACGGAAAACACTTTTAAATTGGTATTTATATTTATATTTTTAGAGCTTGCTTTAGAAGTGAATGGAAATGATTTATATTTTATATATATATGTATTTTTTTTCTTTATAATGATTAGTTGAGTTCAATAGCACTGCTGATCCTTTCCTTATTTAATGAATGAGAGGAGAGGCATTTCCTTAGCTTGTGCATAGCCAATCTTAGAAGCCACTTTTTCTGTCTCAGGATTCAATCCATAAGGCTCAGCAAGTTATAAGGCCACAACATAACAACCAATACTTGGGAGATCTTTTAGAAATTGAGAGAAATTTCTCTAATCTCAGTATCTACATCTATTATGCAAAAATTCAGTTCTGATTTTTAAAATTACATGTTTGTGTTTTCCATAGTTGGAATTTCAAAAGACTTCCAAATAATTAAAAAAAGAAAAAAGTACAGAGACTGGTTCATCTACTGTGAGAGGCAGAAAATTTATGGGCAAATACACTACTCTGGAAAATTCTTGGTACATCTTTAGTTATTTAGTGTTAATACACAAAGACAGATTTTATATATATATATATACACACACACACACACATGTGTGTATATATAAATATGCATTTATATATTATATAGCATATATATTATATTTATTATATATTATTTATATATTTATACACATATATATTTCTTATAAACCCAAAAATCACAGGATTAATTCAGATTCTGATTATTTTTTTGTTTCGTCACTGCCTGATAAATGGTAGGCTAGGTGTTTAGGAAAATAGCCTTTGAATAAATTAAATTAGGGACCATGCATTCTAGCTAGCATCCTGTTACTTGGAAATTTCAAGTACTGTTAAGAAGATGACTTGAGGGTGCCTGAGTGGCTCAGATGGTTAAGCATCTGCCTTCGGCTCAGGTCATGATTCCAGGGTCCTGGGATCGAGTCCTGCATCAGGCTCCCTGCTTCACGGGGAGCCTGCTTCTCCCTCTCCCTCTGCCTGCCACTCGCCCTGCTTGTGCTCTTTCACTTTCTCTCTCAAATAGATAATTAAAATCTTAAAAAAAAAAAAAAAGTTGAGAAGACAGGAATCAACTGAAAGAATATAGCAGATGAAAAGATAGTAATTCTGTGTAGTTTTCCAACTTTCTAGTGAATTTTAAATACTTCTAGATACTGAGCTACCCATTTTTCTTTCTGTTCCTTGGGCAGTGATAGAAACTGTTAAGTGCATGCACATAGGTTTTTTGTATACTGTGTAAAGGTAGCATGGTTTTTTTTTTTTTTTTGTAACTTATTTTTTTTAATCAAATAGAACTTCTCAAACAGTTCTATTTATTCTAACTTCAATTAGTTTTTCATACTTTTTTCATTCATTCTAATTAAAATTTTTGTTAAACTACTCAGTAATGCATTTATAAGCATTCTTAGGGTGATTTACCAAAATATTTAATTTCATCAGTTATGTGCTGCTTCTTGTTTCTTTTTTGAGGATCATCTTAACATCCAAACTCTGTAGACACATTAATACTGAGGAATTTGAATAGTAACATCATTTTATGTCATAAACACAAAGGACAGATATATACAACATATGCAGACTATGACTATTATTTACTGATTAACACTGAATCTTATAAAGTCTTGTCATTCATTATCATGCATTAAAAGTATGCTAAAATATGTCCATTAATTTAGTTTATAGAGCTCTCTAAAACCTGTCACTCAAATCACATTATTGTGACCTGAGCTACTAGGAGGAATTCACTAGGCTTTATGGTTCAGAACAATACTGAAGCTTTCAATTCTTTTATCTTTTTCTTGTACACTTGGGGAGAATATTTCAGAGTGAGGGATTTGCAATTTACTAGGAGAGATCTCAACCAAGTGACATAAGGCAAGTTATTCTTGCAATTTGAAGAAACAAAGCATACTTTATTTACTAGTCCTGTATCCCTCTGTGTTGACATTATGGGATTATAGTATTTAAGATAGAGTGATAGTATAGTAAAGTATTCTGATAAGCCCTTTCTCTTGAGTTTTACTCGCTGAGAAGAAATATATATTTTGTCATGCTTTCCCAGCATGTTTTTTTTAAAATATAAGGCAAGTATAAGTTTGAATTCAAAAGGCATGTTAACTAAAATATCAATCAGTAGTTGTCCTGCCAAATATCTTGCTAGAATTCTCAGTGCTAAGATTTGTGCTTTAATGGGGATTAGCAGAAATAGGCCTATTGAGTATTACATTATTCATCCTATTATTCTTCTTCAAGACTTGCTTTATTGGTAACACTATTATATTCCTCTTTAATTCTCATCCAGCTCTATAATGATCTAAGTTCCTCATTTTTGTTAATGAAGGGCAACAGGCAGGGAAAATGAATTCCCCATAATCCTTTACTCTAGCCTCTGGTGAATTGACTTTCCTTGTATTCATTGAAATGTGTTATCTCATTTATCTAGAAATGTCAATGACTTTTAGAAGAAACTACATCTGAATGTGACTTGGATAAACATGAGCTAATAACTCAAAGTAAATGTCTTTCCCTTTGCCCTATGGATATAATTTGTTAATATTAAATGACCTTATGTTTTGGAAACATTAAAATGGAGAAAAACAGATGCTATATGGAACATTTAAGGGCATAGATGAAGTAAAGCTCATAACAAAGATATTATTTTGCTTTCAAACGTGAGGTCAGGGACCAAAAAGGGGTGTGTGTGTGTGTGTGTGTGTGTGTGTGTGTGTGTAGGAGGAGGAGGAGAAGGAGGAGTATGTGTATGTTTGTATGTATGTATGTATGTAGCTAACATTAGCTTTGAAGGTACTATGTGCCAGGCACTATTCCTATATAGAATGTACTTGTATTTTATCATGTCACTTTCACAACCAGCACTTGAGGAAATGTAGTTATAAGAAGCAGATCCTTAAAGAAGATGTAGACTTAGTTGTGGAGGCAGTGTGTGGGATAGGAAACCGTTAGCTTGTGGGTGTAGGGCACCTAAAGCCTTTCCTATTATTTCTCAGAACCTAGAATAAATTGACACAAAGACGGTGAGGGTACTTTGTGGAAACTTGATAATGACTGAATGTGAACATGTTAGAGTTTGTTGCTCACTTCTTTTTGCCTTGGTCGTAATACAACATAAGGCAGAGAAATTCTGGTTCCAGGTCACCAGTCTCAGTGCTATTAGGAAAAACTATGCAATTTTGTATCTCTGTTGCTTGAATCATTTTTTTGCATTTAGTTTTAGGTTGCTGAAGATCAGATAAACAATTCATGGAATATGCAGAAATGAAGGGACAGTTTTTGATTGTCAGCTTTCCTGCTAAATACTGCCCAAGAATGGGATTCAACTACATTAACAAATGCCAGTGTTAGCCATAGGTTGAAGTAAAATTTAGGCACAGGTAAGAGTTCTTGAGAGCATAAGTGTGGATGATAATGTTTAAATACAGGAAGTATATTTTCCCTTCTGTAGGCATTAGGGCTCACCATAAGCATATAGCATTGTCTAGATGCAAGCTATAGATCACCTCATTAGATCAGGTATACCTCATCATTCTTGGAGTTGCACAGGGAAAAATAAAATTATTGGTGTACTTAGCACTAAACAATTATTTTAACATTCACAGCTTATACAGGCTAACAGAGCTTGGTCCAAGTATATCATCAAAAACAAAAATCAAATTAGTAAAGAAGTTGATTTTTTCAGTCAGACCATTACTATAGGATAGCACCCCAGATTTAGATATCATAGTGTCTCAGCAGGATGGGTATACCTTAGGCTTTGTGGGGAGGAGTAGAGAAGTTACAGGTTTAGAGTTCGGATTGCTTTGTAAAAATAGGAAGCTCCAGCCAGCTGTATGGGAAACGTTTATTTCTGTGTCCAGTTAGTTTCAGGGGGCAAATAGTTCTAATCTCAGCTAATCATTCATCAGACCAGGAATAGGGAGTTTGATGATCTGTGTCTGACTTGTCAGCAGGTTCATGCAGAAAGGAAAAGGTCTGTGTTTGCCTTGTCACAGGCAAACAAGGGAGTCATTGTGAGCCTTATGGAAGCAATGAGAAAGAGTGGACAGTGAGTCTTATCTAAGTCATATGGTGCAAGTGGTTGGGTTTTGCAGTAAGCCATTTCCCAGAACACAAAATGGTGCTGGTAGAGGGGGTTGAAACACAAAAAGCTGGGTATATTTCTTTAATTGTCCCTGTTTTGGGGGGAATCAAAGAGCTGTGTTAAAGTTCTATATTGTCAGTATTTCTAAACTTAGGGCTATGAAATAGGGCCAAGAGCCATTTCTCCAGATGATTCTGCAAGTTATACCTTCAGACTTATAGGAGTATCTATCACGTCATTAGGTCAGAGAAATAGAGACAAGGGACAGTTGTTTGTATAACTAGGAATCTATACCCCTGGGTCTTTTAAAAACTTTTTACATAGGATCTCTATCTCTCTCCATTTTCTCAATGTGAAGATTCTTCTACTTCAGGAATGAGGTTTTTATGTAACATGAGCTATCAGGGCAATTTTCCAAGATTATAGAAGAAAATCCTTCTTCTTTACTGAGTGCCATTGTTCATCTGTTCTGAGATCAAGGGCATTACCAGGACAAAAATGAGGACACATGACAATAACCAGAGATCTTCATTAAGGAAAAATGTCAGACCCACTGATCTGGGAGCAGTCTGCCTGAAGATGACTTATGACAAAAAGAGTTCCCAACTAAATTGATAAGCAGTCCACTAAGGTGCTGTGTTATCAGAAATCTCAAAGCAGAAAAAAAGTATTGTGACTAATTTAACTAACCGAGTTTGGAGGCTACCAGTCAGGAGTGAATAGTTGTAATGATACTGTACCTAAGCCCACCCTCATGGGGGACTCTTTATTACCTTTTTAAAGTAAACCTTTGATCATACCTGACAAGTGAAACTCTTGCAGCATGAAGCAATACTAGACCAAACTTCAAACTCAGTGAGGGAGGATGTTTGTCTGTTTTGTTTGCTATGGAATACTCAATACCTAGAACAGTGTCTAGTATATGAAAAGTGCTAAATCATAATTATTCAATTAATTAATTAATTCAAGAGTTGAAGAGTTGGACAGGTAGATGCCGAGAAACTAGTCCATCTCCAAACTACTGCACCCATAAACAGATTCCAATGATGTTCTTTAGATCTTTTCACTTACCAAACAAATCTTTATACAATTCACAGAGTGCGATTGGATATATCAATATGTTTTAGGGATATTTTTCTTTCATTTCTACTTTCTTAATGTGAGTATTTTCCCATAGTCCTCTTTTTTTTTTTTCATATGATATAGCTTTTTGTTTGGTTTTGTTGCCATTTATTTTAGGATCACAGGAAGTCTTCGATGTCCCTGTGTGTTAATATAGCCCCAAAGTTTCTCTTAATTCCATCTTTGTAATTTAGTTTATTTCTATGGAATATGTGTTTCCATTTTTTTTTTGGAGGAATACATTAAATTCAGTATGATCACCAAGTACTGGACAATTATTTGGCTATATGTTCAATGTATTAATGAATTCAGTGTGTAGGTTTTTGTCTCTGGCACAATGTCTGATATATTTGTAATTAATACAAATTAAATCAAAGCTGTAGCTTTCATAATCAACCTCAGTTTCCTTTGTTATTTTCATTCTAAATATATATTAATTGAAAGTACACAATAATAACTAAATAAGCTAAGAGACTAGTTGGAAACCTTTACCAATATACATAGTAGGTACCCAGGTAGTTGGTAAATCAGTCACTAAATATAATGACTGATACAATATACAGATATGATTACTATTGAGTTCTGTTTATATAAATTTGCACTTTTACAATTTGAAAAAAAATATGTATTATAGTGAATCATCTTCATATCTCATAAGAATTTTAAAAAAATATCTATGATGTCATAAATGACTATATTTGTGTCATTTTACTCTTGAATGCAAAATACACCCTTGTTAAAATTATTTCTTCATGGTTTTCAAATACAAGTTTATAAGGTCAGTTTGGTTGCAAGAAAATATTTGCTAACAAAGTCAAAATTAATTATAAACAGGAAAATGGAGTTTCCTTTGTGGATAATTTCCTATATTATCCAACACTTATAAAAGAGCCATCAAAGAAGATTGCTCATTAATTGTACATTAGGAAATTATCCCCGAGTCTTTGCTAATTTCTTTTTGACAGATTTAGCCACAATTCCCATAAGATGACAGAAAATGTAAGTCAACAACGAGATAATGCCAGTTGGGTTCTCATAAATTTCTTCTCAATCAACACTTTCTTACATACTTCACTAGCTCTATCTCATCTTCAGCATTAAAGAGGAACAGTAGGAAAATAAATGTGTTGTGTTTCACTGTATGCATGCCTTATAAAAATAAATTCTCACTTATGAGAGAGCCTTTTTCTGTCATCTGCACAGAAGGGGATAAGTGATCAAAATATTGAGCAGGAAATAACATGGATAAAAAGTACTAGTGAATACCAGGTGTTTTATGAGATTCATTTTTTTCTTAAATTATGCAAGTGTCAATATACTGCCTATAAAAAATGCTTTTAGTAACATAACTATTCTGCTCAGCATGGAAATAACACACTAACCAATTATCTATAATGACTAGCCCACTGGGACAGAAAGATTTATAGATGGAGAAGCCAGTATAACAAAAGAATAAATTTGATCTGCCTGAGTTGGACTTAGTAGTACTGCTTTTATTATCTTTATTCTAATTTTTGCAAGTAGGATATCTATCTATCTATCTATCTATCTATCTATCTATCTATCTATCCATCCATCCATCCATCTAGCTATCTGTTACTTTTCTATCGTGCAATTATAACTTGCTTTGTTCTTTCTGAGACACACATTTCATCGTTATTTAACACTTAGTAACTACTTAAAATGTGATAAGCAATGTATAGAATAAAAGAAATATAGGAGATGAAGTATGGGAAAAATCCAGCAACTGACAGTAATTTGATATTATTGAATATAAACATTTATTAGGTGTCACCAGAGTAGTTCTAAAAGAGAAGAGTTCTGCATGAAATGTTCAGTAAGAATTGATAACTGCCTTCTATTATTTAAGACAGTTGAAGCAGGGAATATAATGGGGAGCTGTGAGATGTTTTTCCATTTCATTATTGGCAGAAAGTTTTGTAAAGAAAAAGATGCCTGATATGGTTCCAGTTGTTAGAGTGAACCCTACATTTTTATGTTGAAGCATTCTCTATTAGTAATTTATAAATACCACAGGCCATAAATTATTTAATATGTAATATATATTTAATTTAAAAATTAAAAAATTAAAATATGTATTTAGTTTACTCAATAGAAAAAAATTCCATTTATTAACAGTTGTTTGGTATAATACAATTTGGTTAATACCCAATCTCTTTATTACTCATACCCATTTCCAGCTTACCAAGCTTCTATAAAATTTAGAGGAAAAATGCAATGAGCTATACACTGAAACTATGTTGAAAGTAAATTTGCTTTTTTTATTAATAATTTATAAAGCAGTTGTCATAAAATTAAAAATAAAACCAAATAAAATAATGAGAGTTTGAACTTAAATTTTTTTGCTAAAAAGACTTTTTAAACATTTGACATTATAGTTAATATATATTTTCCTTACCTAACTAGATAATATTAATAAAAATTTTCATATAATAAATAGCTTATATTTAAAAGCTTGAAATATATTTGTGTATGTTCCAAATAGTTTACCCTAAAGAGAGTAAACATTACTAAATAAGCCTGTAAATTTTTTAAATCACCGATAGATGGCAGTATTAGTTTATATTTTAAGTCGCTTCAAGGACTTTGGCCCTCTAACACTGCGTTGAAATCAATGTTGACTTAAAATTGTTATATTTAAGTTTAATCAGCAACATTCACCAAAGTTAAATGTAAATATGTATGCATATATGTTTGTGTATATATTTGTATATATGTATATATATACAGACACATGCATATTCATATGTATCAATATACATATTTTTATATTTATATGTTATATGAGATACTGTTTCAGTGTAACATATTATTAAAAACAGGAGCAAATATTCATTATTTCACATAGTTTCTGAGGGTCAGGAATCCAAGTATGGCATAGCTGGATGGTTCTGGCTTAGTGTCTCTCATGAGTTGTTAGTCAGGGTTTTAATGACCTGAAGGGGCCTGGCAATCACTCTAAACTCATTCAGAGGGCTGACTGCAAAAAGCTTCTGTTCCTTGCTTTGTGGGTCTCTCCATAATGCTGCTTATGTGACACGAATGCTGGCCTTCCCAGAGTGAGTGAAGAAAGAGAGAATGAGAACACAAGTGAGCAAGAGCGCCCCAAAGAGAGCTCCCTTGAGTGTCTATAACCTGGCTTCAGGAGTGGCATACTCTCACTTCCATTTACTCTATTGGTCATATAGACCTACCCTGGTATAATCTGGGAGAGGACTACACCAGGGTGGTGCAAATACCAGTGGGAATGGAGAGATGCATCTTGGGGGCTGGTTATATATTCATACATAGCCTCTTCATTCTCAATTTTGCTATTCTTATGTCAGGTTCAATATTTCTATTTCTATAATTGCAAATGCTCTTTTTCTATCTTTCTACTCAACAGATTTCCTTTTATCTCCTGTCATCCTTCCTTCCTACTGACACCTGTCATGACCAAACAAAAGTGAAATGCACATATATGCATAAATGTGTTTTTTAAAAAAAACACGCTTTCTTCATTGGAATATTATTAAAACTTTTGGAAATAAAATGTCAGAGAAAAGTATTTATTATTCCCTAATAAAATAGTATCTTCTCATCACAGAAGGCTTTATCTAGAATAAAAGTCTTTCTGGATTTCTAATTTACCTTTGGTTTATCCATGACAACTTTCATTTGCTAGGGAATGTAGTTCAACACCTCTTCAGAGTCAAAATACGTTTGTTTATTGGAGGAAAAGCAGTTGTTACAGATAAAATGAACACATTGGGGTAAGGAGTGTAGGGGCAGAGTTATAAAACTTTTAAAAAATCAATTCTATATAAAAACAACTAATAATGTTTTAAAACAAAACTATGGTGTTAATAGGATAGTGGCTAGATAGTGGTAAAAAACAAAGAGTGTGAGAAGGAGACGAAGAAAGAGAGTGCTTAACCAAAAAAATAATAATAATAATAATTGAATTTGAAAGTGCTTTCTGGCTTACAGGTTATGTCTATCAGGGTTCAGTTGAAGAAACCAAACCACTGTTAAACAGAAAAAAAATTAACTCAAATTTCGTGATTACAAATTCATTGCGATTTGTCAAGGAAAGTTTTAGTCTGGATCTCCCTGGAAGGACTCTCAACATCCTTTAAAACTGACCAATGAAGGAGCTTTTACCTGAGACACAACTAAAAAGGTATCAGAAAACTACCATAGAAAATTCCAAGTTAAAAAATTTACCGAATTTGTGATTTATCAGTATGAAAGATGGGTTTACTGCAGCTGTCAATACAATTGCCTCTAAACACCTATGAAGCTAGAGATTGGATGGTTCAGTGATACTGTAGAAAATTCCCATATCATTACAATCTAGCAAAGAGAAGATATCCAAAAATAAATGAAAGAGGACTTCTGTTTTATTTGCATATTTTACAACTCATGTGAATGCATGCAAATGGCAGTTCCTAATACATATTAAGAACCCTGTCTATAAGAACATCTGAGAAATGTACTGTTCATTTTCCAGACCTTGTAGACTAGGAGGTGTCAAGCATGGATGTTAAATAGCAATGGACCATATGCAACATGCAAAATATTTGTTTCAAGTAAGTGGTGTTTTCTCCACAGCCTCTCTCTTTCTCCTTGATAATTTCTCTGCATTCCTCTAGAGTTAGTTAAAACATACTCCCATGTTTTTGTTACCACTTTTTTGTAGTAGCACACTCAATAAAAAATATTTTTTAATATATTCTGTTGAAAAAATAATTATCTCCCTCCTTGAAGAATTGTCAGCTTACCAAAAGGGCTTGTTTAAATGACTCTTCCATGCCCAGGACAAAGCTGGTTCTCTGGCAAATTCTCTGTCTTTAAGAATACCTATACCTGAGGGGCACCTCAGAAGCGTCTGCCTTCTGCTCAGGGCGTGATCCCGGCGTTATGGGATCGAGCCCCACATCAGGCTCTTCCGCTATGAGCCTGCTTCTTCCTCTCCCACTCCCCCTGCTTGTGTTCTCTCTCTCGCTGGCTGTCTCTATCTCTGTCGAATGAATAAATAAATAAAAAATCTTTTAAAAAAAATACCTATACCTGAAAATACATAAGAAAAAATAATTAACATATACCAGTTACTGAGTATTCATTATGAAATTATAGTCATTAACCATTGTAATAACTGTGTAAAATAAATATTATTATTACCATTTTACAGATGAAGACACAAATTTTATAAACTTCAAAAAACTTGCCTAAGATTATACAGTAACCAAACTGAAGATTCACTGTCACAATCCTGTTTTCATTCTAGTATAGAAAGATCATCACTGTATGTTCTAAGTACTTTGTATCATATTGATACATTTAAATTCATCCATACATATTAACTATAATTCATATTTCATATGAAATCTAGAACTTTGTCCTAAACGAAACTACCCATTGTGATTAAAATTTCCTTGCTTCAAGGGGTGAAAAATGAAAAGGGGTATGAGGAGAGGGAGGGTGAAAAGCACAGGATTTTGTTTATTTTTAATCTCAACAATTTACTTTTAAGTTTTATGACTAATGTAATAGATTTAAAACCTTGATTATTTTCTCTCAAACTATGCAGAGAATAGTAAGTTTGTCATAGGTTTTGGCTGCATTGTAACAGTCAACAACTTAATTAATTTGTGACATAAGGGCTTTATTTTCCTAGTGTAATACTAAGTACAAGGGAAAATAGTTCAGGATTGGCGTATCCATCCGTCTCTGCCATTCTTAGCGTAAGATTGTTTCTCCTCACAGTTGTGATCCGGCTGCTCCCATACTGGTCATCACGTCTGTCCTCCAGGCAGGTAGCCAGCAAAAGGGCAAATGATCAAGAGCAGAACGTAGGAGGTAAAGAGAGAAGTCACCTGAACCTGTCCTCTTTTAAATAGCTTGCCCAAAAGTCCAACCCGGAAACTTTGGCTCATATTTCATTCACCAGGACCATATGTCACAGCTACATGTTACATGGGGAAAATATGATCAGTGAAGAAACACTTAAGGGACTTATAAAATGAATGTTATTTAGTTTGGAGTAGAAGATTTTTAGTAAATTAATAACAGAAATGGCTATCCTAAAATGTTAAATACCTTGCTTTCTAGGATCTTGGAAAACTAAGTATTTTATTTGGATTTGTTTCTGCTCTGTAAATATCAACGTTCTTACAATAAGTAAAAAGGGAGAATGGATTTTTGGACGCACTGTCTGTGATACTCTTATAGTATTATGATGACCCCAAAGCATAGTTGTTAATCCAGTTTTATTGGCTAATACTCTATTTGCTAGGGTTTAAATACATCAAACACTATTAAAAATCCCAAAAGCTACTTTCAAATTCTCATTCTGATAAATGATTTTTAAAAAATGTATATAGTTCATATTGTACTATGCTAACCCTTTGTCCATACATTTTTCAGATAGAGGGGAACATTTTTTTAATATAAAGGAAACAAATATTTTTAAAGAAAACAGTTACGCATTGGGGATTCCATCTCAGTACATTTTCAATATTCACTGTCACTGGAGGATGGGACCACATTGACAAGTGCACTGGTTAGTAAAGTTCATACCCAGAAATCAGAACCTTCACTGCTGCACATGTTTTACTGTCTAAAGTAAGTCACATAGTCATACTGAACATCAAAGAGTAGAAAAAAAACAGATGTGGCCCTGTCATAACTAACATATGTGCCTGCCTTTTCTAAGTAACTATAAAACTTCATGAGTGTATATAAACTAACTTTATTACAAAGGTGGAAAGTGAAAAGTGCTATGAAAGAATTATGGAAGAGAGGTCATTGAGCAGTTAGCAATTGCCTCATTAATAATCATACAATAAAAACTTAATGAATCCACCAATACTAAGTACTTTTGTACAGATAGAAGTAATAAATAAAGTTCTTGGTACAAGGATAGAATAAGAGTCTGTATATACTATATTCATTAGTTTACCAATATTATTGAAAATATTTTTTTAAGAAGTGCATATTTGCCATTGGATTGGATTGGGGGTACATTCAAACAGATAAGCAAGACCCCTAGTTTCATGGGAATTATAGGCAACTGGGGGTAGAGTGTGGCAATGTCATGGCATTGGAGATGAAGTTGAAGATCAGCCATACTTCGACAGTGAAAGCAAAAGAAATATCTAGATCACATTTAAACAGGCACAGCAATTCCTTGGTGAGAAGAATCTTAAAGTTTATATCATGCTTCTTTGTATCATTTATATTTTAGTACATATGTATACTCACATGTACACTAATATCTACATAGTTCTCATTTCTTAGAACTTCAAAGAAAACTCTCAAATTGTTACATAAAGGTTGGAATTAAAGGACCCTACTAGGTGTTATTTAGAATGTCCTAGCGGGTTATTTGTGATTATTCTGACCAAAGTGGGCAGAATTGTGGAAGAAAGACACCACAAGTTGGTTTTAAATTTTATATATAGAGATGTAAAACATGTTACATGCACATACACATACGTGTTTGTGAGGAAATTAGAGCTTGTGAGGAGACATTTAAATGATTTATAAAGGGCTTTTAATTAATTCAGGAAATAAAATGGGTTTGAATAAATTAATAGCAGAAAAAATATTCTTGAAGTTATAAGGAACTACCTTTCCTTCATTTATATTTAACAAGCAAAATAAGAAATGGTCCTAACATGCAACAATAGAGATTTATATACCAAGGGAAAAATACTTGCAGAACATTCCTAAAGAATAGAACATATCACTGAAGGACACATTGTAATTAACAATGATAGGGCTATGCAAAATAAACGTATCTGATAAACTAGGTATTGACATGATGTGATATGTTCAAAGTGTATACACATATATAAAAATACACGAATTTAAGGAAGGAAAGGAAGGAAGGCTAGTGAAAACATCTAGATTAAGATTGAAATAAGAAAACGAGAGAGAACAACAGCAACAAATGTTGCTGTTTATGTATAACAGACACTAACAAGAAACACAGTCATCTAATAATTTTACTATTACCTATTTTCTATTAAATTGTTTCAGACATGGGATATAAGTAGTGATGACCTGTAAATTAAAGTATGCAAGAAGAGGATGAGTCAAATACTTACTGATTTGTATTAACTTTTATCAATACTGGTACCAAAAGTGAAGAAAACATTAAGTAGGAATAGAAATGACAGAATGTTTAGAAATTTGGAATATCATTCTAGGTTGTCAAGTTAACAAAAGAAAAGAATACTAAACACTGTTGAACCATATGTCCAAGATTTAAGATTTGAGAAAATTCATTAATATGACAGCAGATTACTCATCTGTAATTGGTTAATTAAATAGCTGTAAGTAAAAGTTAGAGGAATATTTCTTTTCATTAGAAGTTAGAATTTTCAAGCTGCTATAATTTGCCAGATTTAAATAGGTTCCTAAAAAGTAATACTAGCCGTGTTTTTTAAAAAAAAAGTTGAATAAGAATTAGAAAAATGTGTCCAAAGATTATAATTTGGAGTGGGAATTGAACTAGATGACCTCAGATTATTTTTGTAATTATAAATTGTTAAGAAAGAATGTGTCGTATGTCCTGTGTTATTTAATAAATTTAAATCTGTTTGTGAAGGACTGAAAAATGGAATAACTGCCAGAAAATTTTCCCCAAATCTGTTACGAACTACTGATTTTAAATAATGAAATCACATTTTAAAGATTAAAGACAATGTTTTCAAATTTTCTACTTCTTTCCAAAAACCACATCTTGAGTCTGCTAATCTATTCTATTAGAATATTGAAAGATTTAGGGGCACTGGCCCCCTGCGTTGTTGAAAATCTGTGTATAACTTTTGACTTCCTCAAAACCTAACTACTTGTAGTCTACTGTTGACTGGAAGCCTTAACAATAAACAGTAGGTTAACACATATTTTATATGTTATATGTCTTATGTACTATATTTTTGTAATAAAGTAAGCTAGGGAAAAGAAATGCTATTAAAATATTAGTGAAGAGAAAATAAATTACAGTACTGTATTGTATTTATTGAAAAAAACTCCATGTATAATGGACCCACATGGCTCAAACACGTATTGTTCAAGGGTCAACTCTATTACCAGATTTCACAATCTTTTATTTATCAGTTGCACTAGACATACTCCAGTTATCTTCCACATTTTAGCCAGCGTGTGTAACTCCATACTATAGTCAGTGTCACTACCTTGATTAAAAACTGTCCATAACCTCCCATTGTATTTTATATACAAGTATATTTTTACAAGTATTTGTACAAAAGCCTAAGTTGTATGTCCCTGCCTAGCTTCTGTCTTTTCTCTTTTGCTTGCTAGAATCAAGTCACACTGGCCCACTTTCAGTTTCCTATGTGAAATAGCTTGTATTTCTGGCATAGGCAATTTCCCTTACCTTGGAAACCATGCTTCATCTCTATTAGTTAACAAATCTTTATCCTTCAGATGTCCTGAAGAGGTACTCTGTGAAATCCAATCTAAGTTATTTGCTTCTTGTATTGTCTCTCACAAATTTGTTTTTCCTTTGGAAACATTTTACATTTTAAATTTATTATGTATATATTATTATTTGTTTAATCAAATAATGCATACAAATGGGACTTTGGTATAACAAGTGCTACCACAGTACTTCTATTCAATAGTTCGAATTGTGACAGGACAAGCATTTCAGATATGATAGAACAGAATAGCTTTTATAGAAATAAATAATTCTAAACTATGGACAAATTTTAAGAAAAGAACTATTTGAAGACACTGTAGAGTAAACAAAAGCATTCAGAAACTGGAGTGAATTTACCTTTTACCAAAGGGACCTATGCTGTGGAACTAAGCAGGCGTACAGCACTCTCCTCCCTTCTGCTCCCCACCCCAGGGCTCATCCCAATCCACAAGTGATGAACCGAACTCAACCGGAAAGCCTCAGCCACACTGGAGAACTGTGGAGGAGGTTTGGGACTGATAGTATAAATGGAAGTTGAAGACATCTGAAGAGGACAGAGAAACAGGGCAGTAATCCAAAAGATGTGTAGAAACTCACTTCAAATCTTAATTGAGGAGTGAACTAACTGCATGTGAGGATGAGATTTCAAGAAGCCCAAGGGGAAAAGAGAATGCTGAAAGAGTTGCCATTTCATCTCTATATGGAGGAGACACTATTTAGAATTTGGATCCCACACTAACTTAGAGGGAATTGGTATAGAAGTTGGGCTTTGTCTTCAGAAAATCAGCAGGACCATACCTGGAGAATCAAAGACTAAGGAGTTCACCCTGGGGTTAATGACACAAATGAAACAGACTTGTCCAAGCAAAGTCCACAAGTTCAAGGTTATCCATCAATAATTCAATCATTTTCCTCCATCAATAATTTAATCATTTTCTAGAATAAAACTCAACCCTCATATAAAGAATGTAACAGAAATCATTTTTTAAAAGCATGGAGCCTAACGTGGGGCTTGAACTCACGATCCTGAGTTAAAGACCAGAGTTGATATCAAGAGTCAGACGCTTAACTGACTGAGCCCTACCCATGTGCCCCCAGAGATCATTTTTATAATGCATCTTCCACAATGTCTAGATTTATACAAAGTTCTAGAATAAGCAGACTCATCTATAATGATAGAAATTAGAACAGTGGTTTCTTGACTGAGGGGGGTTAGTAAGTAGAAAATGGTCTAAGAGAACTTGTGATCGTGATTATGTTGTTTATATTAATTTGGGTGTTGATTACGTAGGTAAATTCATTTGTCAAAATTTATCAGACATTACAGTTAAAATCTGTGAATTCATTTTATGTAAATTATAGGTACAGTGAATAAATTAATGAATTGAAGTATTTCCCCTGGCTTGTAAATAATATGTAAAAATACCATTGTATATTCATTGCTCATAAATTAGAAAAAATAGCTAAAATCATAATTCATGTAACAGGAGCCAAGATTTCTTTGGTTTGTGCTTTTTTCTCTAATGCTATATACACATGGTTCTCCAATAAGTCAGAATCCCAATTTAACAGTTCTTTTCTTTGTCTTCTAATTTATTATTGCCTTCTAATTTAGAGCACTGTCACCATCTTCACCCTTTGATTTGAGTGTAAGTAGCATGAAGGTGTGGCAATAAATACATTATGGATTGGTAATTCAGTGATTCTCATTCATAATACATTCTGGATCACTGAACTACTAAGCATCAATTTCACAATAAACTGCCTCCTGCTCTCCGCTTCATTTCTCACTCTTCAGGCCCCACCTCATATACAGCAATAATAGAAATGAAATCTCTTTCAGAATGACACATACATGGAATATACACGGTACATGAAATATGTCATTTTCAAAGAGGAAACCCTGTCGAGTTAAAATCCTGCAGTTTAAAAAGGAGAATAAAAAATATACAATTTCTCCTCAGGAGAAACCATCCTGCAGGATGGTTTTTCAGATCTAAGCAGAGACCCTTCAAGATACAGTGTGTGCTTTTGATTTACATATTTTACTTCCATTGAGGAACTTTAGGATTTGTCTTCTGTAAACAGAAATACTGGGTTTGGTGTCTAAAGAGAAATTTAAGAAGTATATCATATAATGGAATTTGTCTCTCTCTTTTTTTTTAGGTTGAGTTTGTCTCTTTAATTGTACTTCACAGTTTCATATCAAATATCTATATGTAGACTGTTTTTGATCATTTAGTTTTAAGGCAAAAAGCTCTAAAGAATAATAAATTGTTTCATCATCCTGTCTCACAAATGAAATAATGTTATAGTACTTTTGGTAAAAGTACACTGGAATGCATGTATTTATAAATCTTTATTTTGACACGAATCTATTGGGATAAAACTTGAGGGTAAGCATGAATGATTTTAATTTCTTAAATCCTTCTCCTCTAGAATCAAGATGCATTTAGAAATTTTTGGTTTCACAATATTTTCTTCTTAGTTTTGTAGATTAAAGAACTGTATAAATTAAAGATGATTTATACTAGAGCCTTAATTTTATAAGAAAGTGGACATTATTCCAGAGTGGGGAAGTAAACTGCCAGCTCACAGCTAGTTAAAGAGTAAAACAGAGCTCAAGCATCACATTCCAATAATATACATCTTAGACTCTGAACATTTAAGCATTTTCTCATGTAATTCTCTATGCTTCACGTTTTTCCTTTCATATGATATGCTTTGAGCAAATCCAAGCCTCAGCATAAGTCTAGAACTAATTCACTTATGTGAGTTAACATTCTGACCTGGAACACATCTTCTCAGATGAAAGAGGGGAACGATTGGACATGCTTTATGCTGCATGAAATTTAAATAGAGATGCATCTAGAAATATTTCCTTAGAGTCAGGAAAGCTATTATTGTATTATTTGTTTAAAATTTCTTTTCTAATAAGAAACCTTTTTTATTTTAATCTCTCTATGCAGACCTAACTCTACTGACAGAGACACAGAGCTTTTAAATTATTGACTTCAGTATTTTTAAGTACACTTAGCACAGGCTTTCTAAAATGATATTCAAATCATCTTTACTTCATTCACATAATACTATTCTCTGAATTTTTATCTTTTAGTTATGATTAGGTAATTCTTCCATATGAAGAGTATATTGAGATTGAACATACGTATATCAAATGAATTAGTATTTGAAGCAAAATTGAGCTCATCCTTTTCTGTATCTTTACTAGTAAAGTGGTGATGTTTGGGGACAATATTTCTATGTCCCTTTTAAGATTTAAATTTCTTGAGATACTGTGCATTCATTTATTCTTTGAGAGTTAATCTTTAAGATTAAGGCCTTAGTCTATAAGCCAGTGGACCCTCATAATTCAGTCATAATCATTGGTGTTTTCCCTAAGCTATCCAGCATGACAAATATTTATTGCCACTAGATATGACAGTATTTTCAAGCTCAAGGAAGCAGGTTATGAACAATTTTAGATTTTTCTTCAGAGAAAATATAAGGAAAGGGATTGAAAAAGTTGAGAGACACTATTTTTATGTGAATTTTTCTGAGTTGAGAAATTACTGTTTTTTTCTTCATACAGCTTTAAGATCATCTATTATACAAAAATGTCACTACTGCTATATTATGTGTATGTTGTTATTCATATTTATGAATTATTTTGAATATTTTTTATTTCACTAAAAAATGCTAGTAGCCTCAAACTCTTCAATGAAGCATGATGGTTAATTTAATGTATCAACTTGTCTGAGTAACAGTGCCCAAATATTTGGTCAAAATTATTCTGGATGTTTCTGTACAGGAAGGTTTTGGATGCGATTATCATTTACATGATGGATTTTGAGTAAAGCATCCCTCTATATGTGGGTGGTCATCATCCTATCTGTTGAAGGCCTTAATAAAACAGACTGATCTCCTCAGAGTAAGAAGGAATTCTGTTAAGACTGTCTTTGGTCTCTGCAACTCTTTCCTGGGTCTCTAGCCTGCTGGTCTATCCTGAAAATTTTGGATTTCTCAAGCTTCCGTAATCATATGACCCAATTCCTTAAAATCTCTTCTCTCTCTCTCTCAATAGATATATACACACAATCTTGGAATAATAATGTTGAATGAAACCTTAATGGGGATATGGGAATTACTATCAAAAAATATTTTTAAATGAAATCTGAAAAATTAATATCATATACTGTATATGCTGTATATGATATAGTATATATAAGATACATATATTTCATGTATGTATATAATGAGTTGATTCTGCTTTTCTAAGGAACCCTAGCAGAGAGTATTGTAAATTTCATAATCATTGAAAAAATGGATTTACTAACACTACCCTTAAAGCCAGCTTTTCCAATCTTCATATTTTTAATAAGATCAGTAACATCTCACACACATGTAAGTATTAAATTGCTTTTATTTGAGTTATAAACGTGACCTGCAACTTTATTTAAACTAAAAGTTTAGATTTGAAATTAAAAATTGAGGTATTTAGGTAGAATCCTCCTTAGTTCTTAAATGGCTTTTGCTCCCTTTTTTTGATTCACTTTTCTCAACCTCTGAAGACAAAGGAACTTTGCATCTCACCTAGAGACTCAAGATAAAGTGTTATTAGCAGGAGTTAGCTATGAGAAAATTGCATTGAGCCATAGGGGCTCTCCAGATCTCACTGTGTTACAAATGGGGATTTTAGGAGGGTCGAGGGAAATAAACTACTCAGACTCACAGTGGAGAATATTTGAGACATAAAAGAGGAGGATCAAGATAATACTGGAGATCCCTCTTACCCATGATTTCAAACGTTCTGCAGTTTCAGTTACTCACAGTGAACCCTGGTTCAGAAGTATATGATTTTCCTTCTGACCATTGTCAGAAGGTCAATAATAGCCTAATACTACCTCACAGTGCCTTCATCATTCACCTTACTTCATCTCATCAGGTAGCCATTTTATCATCTCACATCATCACAAGAAGATGGGTGAGTGCAGTACAATAAGATATTTTGAGAGAGAGACCACATTCACATAACTTTTAACTACATTGTTATAATTGTTTTACTTCATTATTAGCTTTGTTGTTAATCTCTTACTGTGCTTAATTTGTAGATTACACTCATTCATAGGGATGTATGTATCGGAAATTTCAAACAGTATATACAGGATTCTGTGCTCCACAGTTTCAGGCATCCACTGGGGTCTTGGAATGTATCCCCCACAGAAAAGGGGGGCCTACAGTATTAGTGTCAATTTTTTTCCCTTTCAGAAGTGTCTTTAGATTTTGCTCTGAAGATATATGAGGAAAATATGTGAAAATCTTAACTCATTTTACTGAGTTTTGAAGGCAACTTATTATATGTGAATGAGATTTTTGAATGATTTATTGTAGCAGTGGAATAAAAAATAACCCAATTTTAGTAAGATAAAAAATACCATATCTATTACAATTAACAGGTTCAAGTGGGCCATGTATCTAGCTAATAGCCTATTTAGCCTCTGGCATTTGTACAAGTAATTGCTTGCTTTGCCCATGCTATCATGTCTTGCATTACCATTACTATTAGAATCATTAATTGCCTATTTGGCTGTTTCAATTTGCACAGATGTCGTAGCAATAATTAGATATTCTGACCATTTTCCTCTACAATGGTCCCATTTTTTTCTTTAATTTTAACGCAAGAATTTAGGACTATCCTTATTTTGCCCAAGTCATATTCCTTTGTTTAGTTAATCATAATTGATTGCATAATCACAGATTGATTTAACTCTTTTCATATTTTTTGCTACTGACCCCCATATCCCCATGAGTTCTCACTCAATATTATTTTTCAAAGATTGTTTCTCATCTGGTTTCCCAAAGCAAACACATAGAATCAAAGGATTTCAGTATCAAAAGAGTCTAAATTAGGAGTCTACTATTCATATTGGTCTGATATTCAGCACTGACTATGTAATTATGGAACAGTGCTAAATGAAAGTATAGAGCTTCTCACCCCCAAAATTAAGAATTTCAAAACAGTTACTGAAGAACATTAAACTAGTCATAGGGCCCTTCAGATCATGGGTCTATATGTCACTGGCCTGTTCACACACAAGGCCAATTTGAATTCCTTTCTTATCATCCTTACCAAATGGTTATTGGACCTCTGTTTACACATTTCCAGGCAGAAAACTCATTAATTCTCAAAGCCATCCATTCCTTAAGTCAGCAGTTGTGTTTATTAGAGATTTCTTCCTTATCTTTTTAAAATAAGGGGGGGGGGTGATGCCATATGACAAAATACTGATACTTGTTATTATTGTTTATTACTTGCTTTATCACATTTTTCTTTTATTCAGTGTTTCCAAGGCAAATATGGGAAAGGAACTAAGATGATTTGACTATCCTTCCCACTTTGTTACCATTACTACCTTCATCTTCTTTACTAAATAGTTCTTTCCTCTCTCCTAAAGCTAGAGTGAACAACATCACTAACAATACCTCTAATAATGGTTTTTAAAAGGAAATGAATAGAGTAAGAGATGAGGGATAAAAATGATATGATTCCATCCAACCTAATTGTTGCTGAGCACAAATTGTTTAGGGAATGCATAGTGGTAGAAATCCTGGCACTGATAGAAATTCCAAATGTTGGAATTAAACCATTGCCAAATTAAACCAGTACTGATGGACTTGTTGTTCACTGTTGTGTAAGCAATGAAAGAAACTGAAGATTCTGTATTCATTTTGATGTATCTGATTAGACAACTAGATGCATTATTTTCATGTACCCAGTCTTGCTGATATTTTCGCATTCATCTCGTTGGTCAGTACGTAGATGAATCACATCATTTTAGACACTTAAAAAAAGACATTTGTATTCCATGTTCTTGTTAATCCTAGTATGTATACCTGGCATGAGCTCTTTTTCCTTGTCTATTGTAAGAAATTTTGTTTGTCCTTATAGGACTTTCTTTTGCCCTTAATTCTGAATCTCTTCCTCTCTCTCCAATTAGATAGAATCTCCTTCTCATTTGAATCGTTTTTAAAATTTGGTTTGATCATTCCTTATTGCAATTCTTATCTTACCCACCTTTTATACTTGAGGTATAGTTGAAGCAACTTGAAGGTCATCCTCATAGCATATAATATAGCCCTTATCAAAGATTTTTTTCATTTATTGAGCAAAATATGATTAACCATAATTTTGCTTTTTGATTTTGATTAATGCTTATTGAATTTGGTTATAACACATGCAAAAAAGTCCAAAAAACAAAAAAACAACTATACATCCAAAATCAGAAAGAAAAGAGCACCGCTAGTTTTAGATTTTTCCAGTTTTCTATGTATAAATATTTTGGTGTTAAAGTCAAATAAATATTTATCTTTGACATGAAATTAATTTATAAATCATATCAAAATGTGAAAGATTATTTGTTTATTTTAAACAAATAAAAGTCTCTATTATATTGAAACATACCTGTATAAAAATCACTCTAACAAGGTAATTTCTGACACTTGTATAATTTTATGATTACAAGTAGCATAAGCTAAGCAACTATTAATACTAACATATAAACAGTGAATCTTTTTTTCTCCCATTTTGAATAAACCCATGACTTAAAAAAATATCTATATATTTTTTCTGATTGAAGGGTAATTTAATCATAGATTTTAAAGGAACTTGTGACATATTGAACCATCATCAAAATTTTTTTTAAATGGTCATAGTATTAAAATTGAGATTTTGTTACTAAACCCTTTATTAACACACAAGGTATCAAAATCCCTGAGCTCAAATAATTTTTATATACTTCCACTTTAAAAAACCTATAGATGTTGCTATAATTTTAATTTTAAATCTTATCTACCAGAAAGAGGTATATATTTTACTTTTTAATATTGTATTACTAATTAAAATAATATTTCACTGTCATGATTATATATAATTTAAACTTAATATAACAAAGTATTCACGAATATATTTTTAATTTCTTCAAATAATCTTAAAATTTAAATTCAGGAACTGTTTGTCAATATGGTTATCAGAATCATCAGTTTTGTACTGTTTTAATATAAACCCTTTACAGATGATTAGATGGATTTATTTTTTCTCATATAGTTACTGATCCTATTTTGTCTTTTATAAAAGATTTGTCCTTGTGGAATAATATGCTTAAATTAAATATTTCAATGTCAGATTTTGAAATAATCATTCTTTGTATTTTCTCATAGATAATGGGAAACTACTCTGTCAGTTATAACTTAATGAAGATGTATTTTCTATTTTTTGTAGCATTTTATGTATTTTATTGATCCAACAAAATTTATTGAGTTTTTACTATGCTCCTGGGAGGATGCTAAGTACTGAAGATAGATATAGGAAGACAAATTGCTGAAATGCTATGGAAGCACAGAAAATAGAACAACTTTCTCTGGGGAAGTTGAGGAAGAATGCAGATGTGATATTTAAACTTAACTTAAAAATTATTTGGATTGAAGAAGATATGAAAGGATGTATACACCAAGTTAAAGTAACAGCATGTAAATTTATTCATTTTCAGTAAAAAATAGCTATTGGGTATCTATATTATGCCAGGCACCCATGAGGCAGTGAGCTTCACCATGGGCTAGAATGTGCAGAACATTCAAAGATGATTAACTGTGGTAGGAGCAATAAGGTTGGAGGTTGGGTCTGAAAGGTGTTGGCATAAAATGAAAATGGGCAAATAGGTTGAGGACAGAATGTTCCAAGATATGGAATTTGGATTTTATATTATATATAATAAAGTTCTTCAGCAGCTGGGTGGCACAAACCATTTTACTTTTAGAAAGATAACTCTGACAGCTATATGGAGAATGAACTAGAGTGAGGGAGAAATAGGGTGTCAGTTAAGAGAGTTATGAGGCTATTATTGTAATCGTCCAAGGGAGAAATGATGAGGACCCAGACCTGGGTAGTGACAGGTGGATGGAGAGGATAGACTGGATTTGAGAGACATGTTTGAGGAAGAATTGACAGCATTTGGTGACAGAGCATTTTACTGTCAATCATAGTAGAAGTGCTTTAGTATAAGAAATACATAATATAAAAACATATGTACTATAGCTGTTTATTGGTATTCTTGATTTAATAATTATTTTGATGAAGTTGAATGAATATATGTGTGTGTGTATATATATATATATATATATATATATATATATATATATATATATCATGCCGCTTCCATAATTTGTATATTGGAAATAATGCTGCAATAAATATAAGGTTCAGGGGCACCTGGGTGGCTTAGTCAGTTAGGTGTCAGACTCATGATTTCAGCTCAGGTCATGATCTCAAGATTGTCAGATCCAGCCCCCCCCCCCCCCCCATCAGGCTCTGTGCTGGGTGTGGAGCCTGCTTGGGATTTTCTTTCTTCTTCTCCCAATGCCCCTCCCCGCACTGTGCTCTCTGTCTCAATAAACAAACAAACAAACATAAATAAAGTCAGTCAGTCAGTCATGTATCCCTTTGAATTAGTGTTTTTGTATTTTTTGGGTAAATAGCCAGTAGTGCTATTGTTGGATTGTAAGGGTAGTTCCATTTTTAACTTTTTGAGGAAACTCCATACTGTTTTTCACAGTGGCTGCACCAGTTTGCACTCCCAATAGTAAATATTTGATGAGTGAAGACATTCTCTAGAAAGAACCAAGAAGTACATTTCACTTTACTTTAATTCACTGTTATTTTTGAGAGACTGTAGAGATGTGATCAGTACCATAGTACATTATGAAAGAAATAAAATTATGTGGGATGCCTGGGTGGCTCAGTCAGTTAAGCGTCTGCCTTTGTCTCGGGTCATAATCCCAGGGTCCTAGAATTGAGTCCTGCATTAAGTTCCTTGCTTAGTAGGAAGCCTGCTTCTCCCTCTGCCTGCAGTTCCCTCCTGCTGTACTCTTTCACTCCCTCACTCTCTCTCTGACAAATAAATAAAATCTTAAAAAAAAAGAAAATTATGTCATTCTTCCATGTATGTTAACTAACTGAAATTTAAATAAAAACTAAAAAAAAAATTATGGCATTCTTAGATTTTGCCTGCGTGTTGAAGAAAAATTGAAAAATGAACCAGAAGACAGCACAACAAATTAAGTCAACATCTAATATAAAAATGCATAGTAAACAAAAAAGAGTTTGAAGGTTTTATGTGGAAAAGAAAAGTAACAAGAAATTTGGAGCATATCCACATACACACAGAGATCAAAATAGTTTAATGATGTTTGTAATGACATCTAATGAGATAAAAGAAGATTAGAATATATCCAACTCAATTTGTTTTTAACTCTTCTAAATAGAACTAAAAATGGTTATAATTCTATAGAGATTAGTAGTTTTGCTTTTTAAAAAGGATGAAAAAAAAGAGGAATAATGCATTTAAATAAGAGTACTTTAAAATTGAGGTAACCTCAGATGAAGAAAATATTTTCCCCATTTTCAGATAAACATTTTCAGATTTTTCATGTAGGCAAAAGAGAATGAAATATATATGAAAACGGGGGAAAATACGCCCAACCAATGTGTCAACACTGATACATAGTCCTATAGTGGCCTGGTAGTTCATATGCTAAAGGGCATTTTGGTAGATAGTGTGCGTGCAGTACTGCAGTTAATGTGAGTTCATTCAGAAGCAGAGCATTCTCTCTGGCTCTGAGTGCACTCCAGTGGGTAATGCAGATCTAGTCTGCACTCCTTTGTGTTCAGGACAGAATGAGGAATGATTCAGTGTGACCGGACTTCAGAGATGGCCCTCCCAGAATCTCTGAGGTTTCAGTGTACAGATATTCCTGCTCAACGGCTGGGCTGCTTTGATAACAGAATTAATTTGGCCTCTAGAGAAGGTCTGTTCTGTTGGGAAAAATATTTCACAGCGGTGATTTTCCCTCCAGTCATTTATCAACAAAATACCAATTGAGATGGAAAATAAAGTCATGAAATTACTTATAATTTTTTGAGTAAGGTAGTTGGGACACCTGGAGGATTCTTTAAAAAAAAAAAGTTTTAATTAATGGCATCTACAGAACTTTATGCATTAAAAAAGGATTATAAAATTATCCTGTATTTGGAAGTTTGACAATAATAAAAGAGCAAGTAAAATTAAATCTAGATAAAGTCATGCTTAACGTACATTTTATTACATTTCTATCATGTTATTTTGTTTAATTTTTAAAAGTACAGCTACATTTATTTGAGTACCCTCTTTAGATTTTCAAAAGAAAAAAGAAGATTGTAAATGCATGTCTCTGGGTGAGAAAAGAAACCCTAATGTTGCAGATATTATTTGTTACACAAATTACAGAGATAATTTTAAAGTTAAGAAATATATGGAATATATGTTTAAAGAAAAAACAAAATTCACTGAAGGAAAATTGAACTATATATGACTTTACATTGCATACTCATTTATCTCCTTATTAATATCGATGGGCTTTGGAAGTCTACTTTTAATAACAAAGTCAGTGGCATTTTTAGGCTTTATAGACTTTTGACAGATGGAATCATGACTCTATTGATTTAATATTCTCAAACCTAAAATACTCCAGATGTAGTAGATGTAACATAATAAGGGTTTATGGCATAGTTTGAATTAGTTATATTTCAATATTTTTATCCTTAGTACTGGGTTCATTTTCAATGTCAAAATATTGTCATGGTCTGTTATAAAAGGATCTAAATTAATTTGATGAAAACATCATTTGCCTGTATGCAGATTTGGGTAGGGTTTTCTAATTGACATGCCAGATTCCACAGTGTAACTAAATTGCCACAGGAGATTTAAAGCAATTAGCTGAGCAGTCTGGTCAAGACCAAGTTATAATCATCAACAAATATTTATGGAGTGTCGACTGAGTGCCTAGATTTATATTAGCTGCTACCAATCTGTTTACATCTCTGGAAGTAGATCTGATGGTGAGGATTGAAATGGGAGAAATTTAAGTGCAGGGAGCAAGATTCCATCAAAGAAGGAATTAGATTCTAAGTCTACCAAAAGATAAACTAGGAATTCAAAAAGAAAAATTCTTATATATTTTTTTATTTATTATACCTTCTGATAATTCTAAAATAGGGCATGTGCTTAAATTAGATTTTTAGGAAGTCAGTTAAGATATTTAAAAATCTTTTTTAAAGGAAGATTGCAGCATATTTTAGGCACATTTAGTCATATTTAAAATTAACAAATTAATTTCGGAGTGACATACTCTAAAGAAAGAAGAAAAGAAAAGGGAAAAAAATTAAAAGTGTTATGTTTCCTGACTTAGAAGGCCTAATGCCATTTTTGCTGTCAGAGGGGAAAAGAAAACCTCTTGACAGCAAAAAGCACTTTCTTTTTAAAGTATTTACCTTTTATACATATATATTTCTAAATAAAATCTTGCATTTTTTAACTGTATTACAAACCAAAATTTTTGTGCAGTAAGAAATACATTCTATATCATGACCCATTTATTTCAATGTACACAGTTATAGCTAAGAAATCATGTGATGTGTTGGTGATTGTTTGTATTTTATTCCATCGTATTTAATTTAAAAGTGCTATAACATAATACATTTATTTGGTACACACTTTGTAAATGACTTTTCCAGAATTTTGAGAAAAATAATCACAAAGGATAAGAAAAAAAAATGCAATGGAAATTAAGTAGTGGACAAATGGATCTACATCCTAAATACATAGTAGATTTTTGTTTTTGTAATTTTAAGAACTGAATTTAATTGTTGGATATTAAAAAAAAATCTTCATGGTAACTACTTGTTACACTCACTTGAATAGGACATTTCCAATCAGTTTGCGACGGAGCACAGACTGTCTTTTGTGGTAATCTGCATTTTTAACTCTCTGAAGTTAGGTTAGCTGAGACTAATGAGTTGGTAGGGCATGTTTGTACTTCTCTATATGTTAATATTAGCTATACTGTGAGGAGGGATATGCAGGTGAACCCATCTATATTGTTCAACAGAAGAACAGCAAACAGTGTTCCAGCTTTATGGATCAGGCTGGGATTTCAGACATGACTGACTGACTTGCGGGGTTCCTTAGTACCCATCATTTAACAGCAGCTTAATCCTTAATCAAAAAAGATGGATGAAAGGTTAGGCTACCAAAATATTGCCAATAAAAACATTTGTATATATTCAGCACTACCAAATTAATATTTTTTCTTTTTCTTTTAATATGTGTGACACATATACACACACACACACATAAGTGTACATGTATATACGTATGTGTCTGTGTGGGTATTTCAGAGTGTAATGATTTAAAATGGCTGTAGGAACCAATTATAGCATTTAAGTGCAACCATTTGAAAGTTGAGTTAAAAAATAGATGTGGGAACTATGGCAACCTTATCTAGGCCATAACTATTGAACTCCTAATTTATTGTGATCAGTATTGAAGGGAAAAAGCGGTCCATAATCTTCAGAACTTCCTATTTTCCAAGAGAAACCGTAAGTGTGTATGTGAAATATCCCTGCTTAAAAACAGAATGTGCAGTCCAAACCCATACTTCTGTGAAAAAGATGGCAATAATTAGCAATCCTCTACATTGTATTCTAGAAGGATATGAAGCATAGTACCACATGAATTATAACCTAGACTAGAAATTGTTAACTGTGGACATGATTTTTAAAATTTAATTTTTATTTTTCCAAAACAAAAATTGCTTTTCCTTGTAAATTTTTTATTTGTTTCTATTTGTTTTTTTATTTGATGGTAGCTTTAACCGATATTGAACCATATGTCTCCAAGTTGAATCATTATGAAGAACATAGCAATAAAGATATAATTATAAAATAATAAAGATTCTTATTTTTAAGCCATACAAAATTGCAACATTTTCAAGTATGAGGGAGCGGAGGGCATAGAAAGTGTAATGGAGTTGGCTAGAGACACCTTTAAAGAGTTACTGCTGCTACATTAATAAAAACTCTTTTATCTTTTTCTAGATAACTCACTAAAATTATGATGATTATAAAAGTTGTTTATGGTTTATTTTAGTTTATGTTAGTTGTTTTTATTTCTTGTTTTGTTAATGTCCATAATAATGAGCAAAAGGAAAGAATGAGAGAAAATGTATCAGGAGAATAAAGATTTCTGGAAAAAGAAGAGAAGGAAAATGTGTAGGAAGGTAAGGATTCTAGAAAAATAAACCAGATGGAGCAGGGAAGAGGAAGCCATAGCCTACAGCATATGAGGAAAAGACCTCATGTAAAGAGAACTGATCTTTATTGAACCCTAGAGAACCTCAGAACTTAAGCGTTGGATGCATTAAAAGGAGAAATGAGAAGTGGAACAGCAATTCAGTTGCTTATTTGAGGGTATTATTTGATACCTCCAAGTCCCTCTTCCTCCTGAGCTTGTAAACACATGGCAGACAGACTCTACACTCAATAGCACAAGCTCTATCCACTGAGATAAATAATAGGCATGGTATAAATAAATTGAAAGGAAGGGAGGAGAGGAGAAAAGGAGTGGTATGGAGTACTAATTCGGTCAAAGAACTGCATAACGATGTTAGAGATTGGGCACAACTACCAGACAAAGCAAAGAGATTAAGAAAGATTACATCAGAAAAGCAGGATGTGGAGTCAGTGTGAGGAAAAACAAGGGATTCTGTTGCTTTTCACCATATACACAACTTTTGTACTTATTTGACTTTTTAAATATATGCAGGTGTAATTTTCATTCAAATATTTTAAGAAATCAGTTCAATATGTGAAAGTAAAGAAAATTGTGGAAATCATTGATTAGAGTCCATTTTGGTTAAAGTGAGCAGTTGAATAAGAGCGTCCAGAAAAATGCAGTGGAGTTGGGAGAATATGCTAGAGATTGCAGTTTGGTATCTACCTTTTTTTAAGTACTTTCAAGCATTTTAGTTAGATTGTTTATAATATCATTATGAACAAGACACTAATATGTATAACTAGGTATTATTGTGTTACTATTTTTCTTTTCCTCTTGGTAACTATTCAAATTGCCATTCAGGCAGGACACTTGTGACAAATAACTGTGTTGTGCCCAGGCATATAGGACCTTATGCAAAATTACATGATGAAGATTCTGTCTCAAGTATGGGGAAAAAGCATTAGAGAACAATTGAACCAGAAAAGATAAATGCATAAAAATAAAAATGAAGATTAGCAACCTATTCCCATCACTACTGTTTAAGAATTGAAATTGTGAAGGGCACCATACAGGTGGCAAAATCCTAGAAGCAAGGATGTGTAAATCTCGCAAAAGTTGACTTTTTATTTTTTCTTGTCAGCCTTGAAGAATGTAGACTCATAGTCAGAAATCAAGTTGAGTTATAAAAAATAACACTGTATATCTTGTCTACCTGAGTTTGCTGTGATTCATGTTCAATACACCTGCCTAAATTTAAATAGAAAGTGGAGGATGATGGATGCAGAAAGGGCAAGAAAGATGGTGGCATGTCACTCCAGTAATTAGTCTCATTCTGCCTGTCTGCTGGACTTTTTTTTGTTGTTGTTGTTGAAAGAAATTTGTTTTTTAACCTTTCCCTTTTAAATTTGCTGTTTCGGAGCTTAGGTAACCCCTGAAAGTCCTTTTATAGGCTTCTTTCTCATAGGAGCACTGATTGTGATTCAGGGGTCCTGGCAATGATGTAATGTGTGGGTAAATTCTAGAGCTTGAAATTGTGGCACTTTTTAGTTTCTTCTATTTAAATATTTACATGATTGCTGAATCTGGAGAAGTGTCAGAGAGATACATTACAGCAGACAGATAAGCTAACTAAGCCACTTTTATTAGCTATAATTCACTTACACTTAAGTAAATTACTGGGTTTTATTTCATTTTCTCACACATTACTTTTAAACAATTTGTAGATCAGTGTTACCTTTATAAAATTTATTTATATTTCAAACATGTTCAGATATATTCAGATATACTTGTTTTAGATATTTTGAGATGTTTAGTAAGCATTATAACAGGGGCACAGACAGATGTTAGCTAGTATTGTTTTTGCCTACTTAGTTCAAAGTTTCCCTTTCCTATTTGAAAGTTTTTAAGATTGTGTTAGAGATGGAAGAGTAAGTTTACTCTTATATATAAATGAAACAGAATGACTGGAGAGAAGTATAGGTACTTTCAGTTAAGACCCTAGTTGAACAGATAAAACAATGAAGCAATAGAATTGCTTATATGTTTTCTGATACCTAAAGTAAGAAGACTGCCATATTGGATTATTTCTTTGTAATTTTCATACAATAAGAAACATATAATACACTCTAAAGACTTAATGTAAGTAACAATATATTTTATAGGTTCTCATACAAAAGGTGCAAAGGTTACATGTAGGATATAAAAATGACATTTATTGATTTTAAAAATTTATTATTAAAACGGGACACCTGGGTGGCTCAGTCGGTTGAGCATCTGACTTTTGGTTTCAGCTCAGGTCATGATCTCAGGGTCCTGAGATTGAGCCCATGTCTGGCCTCTCCCTCCACCCCTCCTCTCTCTCTCCTCTCCATCTCTTTAAAATAAATAAATCTTTAAAAAAATTATTATGCAGGGGCGCCTGGGTGGCACAGCGGTTAAGCGTCTGCCTTCAGCTCAGGGCGTGATCCCGGCGTTCTGGGATCGAGTCCCACATCGGGCTCCTCCGCTGTGAGCCTGCTTCTTCCTCTCCCACTCCCCCTGCTTGTGTTCGCTCTCTCGCTGGCTGTCTCTATCTCTGTCAAATAAATAAATAAAATCTTAAAAAAAAAATTATTATGCAATATGTATATTATTTCCAGCAATCTTAGAAAATACAGCGAATGCATTAAAATGAGTAGTTATATTTATTTAAATCCAAGAGAATGAAGTAATTACCTCCAAAGACAATATGCAGAGAGAAAATAAAGACGTTTACCTCTTTAGCCCTAAAAATTTTAGGTTTTTAGATTTTCCAGGTAAAACTAAGATTGACCATCAAATGTATGTCTTAAGGGTTTTTTGTTTGTTTGTTTCCCACAGAAGCTATAATAGAGGAGAGTTACAATTAAGAAGATGGGAGAGATTTTAAGTTTATGTATTTGATTTGATAAATGGAGGTCATTAATGATTGTGAAAATACAGTGTTATTTTTCCAGTGATTGAGATTGAATCCAGATTGACATAGCTAGAAAGGATTTGGAGACTGTCATTTGGGTAATACAAAGAATTACATATTAAAACTAATGGCTGCAAAATGCTTAGAAAAGCTGAAAAAAATCAACATTTAAAAAATGAATATCCATGGTGATCATTTCACAATACATCCAATATCATGTTGTGCATCTGAAACTAATAAATTTATATACTAGTTATACCTCAATTAGAAAAAAAGAATAAACTTGAAGAAAGGTAGAGACATTATTTATCATTAGGGGTCAAAAATAAAGGCAAAGTTGAAACAGAGTGATTTGCTATTGTGAAAATTATAGTTGTCCTAGAGGGCTAGACTATATCTGAGCAATTTTGATTTTAATGAATAGGAGATACAGGGTTCATTACCTTGATCTATTGAGAGAGAAGGGTTGGAACTAAAATCCCAGAAAAAACTAGGACACTGAACATAAAGAAAGACTAGAAACAATCCATCATTTTTTAAAAAAAGGCAAAAACTTACATAGAAACTTGACAGTCTTGGCTCATTCTCTAGGTGGAAAAACAGTTTTCTGCAAAGATTTATAAAAGCTGGCCTGTCCTCATGCAGGATTGTGTTCAAATATAGATTAATGCATTACCAGTGGAGACAGTGAACAATGAGTTCCGAGTCACCTTTCTTTTCCTGGAAACAATCCAACACAATAAAGAAAGCATATATTATTTTCTTAGGAAAACTAGGAGTCTGAGGAGACCTCAGATTACAATTTATATGTAAGTATTCCACAAAGCAATTCAGATAATCAGAGTATTCATCAAGTCCCACAAGAAATTGTAATAACATAGCAAAAAAGCATGACCATACACAGGGGTCTAATGATGTCAGATCTTTGAAACTGTTTTCTCGAAGAAGAACCACTCTGAATGGAAATTTCTATGGTTAGGGCTAAGATCAAATAATGTGTGAAAACTGTAAAACCTGAAGAGAGCAAGTAGAAAAGTGCTTAGGAGAGCCCAGAGGAGAAAAAAAAAAAAAACAGCAAAAAATACACCATCTAAAAGAAAATATATTTATTACTTTGGAAGGCAAGGGCTTTGCCACTTAGCACTGCCTTTTGAAGGAACTGAAGATGCTCATAGCTGGAAATAGAATACTTTGTAAATCTGGCAACATCTTAGAGGTGTAAGTGGTATGGCCTTTCAGATATGCCAGATATTAATGAAAGAATATGTCAGTGTGACAACAAAGGGACAGACCCTGACATGAAAAAAAATGGAGCTTGGCTTGAAGGCTCATCTGACCCATCCTCACCTCAACAGGAAACTCTTATGAATAGCTGGTCTAGAGAAATCCAATTCTTTCAAATCTATATAGGAGAAATAATTGGCATAACATTTATAGGAAGACACTAGAGATTGAAAAGGGAAAGAGTTTGTGCGAGAGAATGAGGAAGCTAGAGAGATAGCTACATTCTTTCCCAGCTATTTTTTAGAGATAGCTAAAGTTTTTACATGAAGAAGATTCGTGTCATGTTGAAAAGGTGCAGTAGCTATGCAAGAAAGCTGATTCTAAAGAGAGAAACATCAAGAAATGTTCTAGTAAAATATTATTGGACTTTAGAGGAGACTTCTCTTTCCAATTTTTTAAAAAGATTTATTTATTTGAGAAAGAGAGCACACGTGGGCAGGGGGAGGGGCAGAGGAAGAGGGAGAGGAGTAGACTCTGCTGACCATGGAGCCCGACAAGAGGGCTCTGTCTCATGACCCTGAGATCATGACCTGAGCTGAAATCAAGAGCCAGACGCTCAACCCACTGAGCCAGCCAGGCAACCCTCTTTGCAATTTTTAAAGGAGTGCAATAATTTTGCATTTTTCTGTGCTAAAATAAGTTGTCTTTAAGAGAATGAGATATTTGATGAAGGGTCAAGAAAGGATAGTGGAGGTATAAATTCTTGATAAGGTGGGAGAATTCAGCTCACCTGGAGGGACTGACCGATCATGGAAAAGATAAATAGTAGAGAAGAAAGAAAAAAACAGCAGATGCTAGTATGTTCATAGTCTTAGTCTTAAGAAGACTGAAATATTTCTGTCTCATAGTTTCTGTTTTCATGGTGAAATATGAGGTAATTATCAGCTCAAATTGTATAATTGAATATGATAAAGAATGAAGGATGTTTGAAGAGGAAAAAGGTGAAAATGTCATTGTACAGTGTTAGCCTGAAAAATTAAGAGCCACAATGAAAGGCAGATCAGTATGTATTTGGGATGAAAGAATTGCAGTTTGGGGAGCACAGATTTAGATAGCAACCAGAAAACTGTTCCACTCTTGTGAGGAAAGCAAGGGGTTTGTATGAGAAGAAGGTAGAAAGGTAATTATGTGATTTCGATAAAGATGAGGGAAAAAAGAGCCTACAACCGTTAATTGATGCTATCAAACAAAACTATTCTTGATATGCATTAGTTATTCTGTCTTCATAAAGTTCATACCAACAGTTTTATGGTCCGAATGCCAGTTGTTCTGTTGAATTTTATGAGTAACTGTTCATAGAACAGTTGCTGCTTCTGGCCCAGTTCAAGAGTTCATAAGTTAGAAAGGAAAAGGGAGTCTGTCACTTTAGAAATTTTATACAATGGGAAAGAGCTGCAAACTTCATAATGATATTTAATAGCATGAAATAGAGGATATGAAATAGTATGAGAAAAAGCTCAAAATATAGTTTCTTATAGAAGTTATAATACTCATAAAATCATAAGTAGTACATAAGTTAAAATCAGTGATATCTCACACTTCCAAACCCACTTCCCATAGTATCCGGATGGCAAATGTTGATAGTTTCAAGGTGTCGTCTTTTCAGTATTTTTCTGTAAATGCACTGAGAAAGATGTGTATTATTAATATACATTACTTATCTGTATATCTGTATCTATCTATCTAATTTATTTTTTCAAAAGTGATATCTTCTTTTCTTGGTATCCCTTTCTTTTTTTAGTATGTAAGATCTATTTCATTCTTAGAATAGGTCTATGGTATCTGTAATATAAATACGTTGTGCTTTATTTATGTATTTTACTATTTCTGAAGATTCAAATAATTGCCAGATTTACTACTACAAAAAGTGATATTATGAGCAGTTTGCATGATACTTTTAAACACTGGTAAAAGTAGGATAGAACTAATGTAACTTTCTGAAATCTTTTACTTTTTAGTCTTTTATGTGCTGTTTGTTTTTACAGGGTTTGCTTCTGTGTATTCCTTTATTACAATTTTCTAGTATTTCTTGTGAAAATAATAAGTATTTTGCCTTATGTCGGTTTGTGCAGCATACCTTATTTTTTGTCTTTTTTTTTTTTTTACTATTTACTGATTTACTGATTACTATTTACTATTTACTGATTACTATTTACTAATATGGTTAAAATTAAACTTGCTTCTCAAAATCTTCTAAAAAATGTGCATATGAGAGTGTTAATAGAACCAAAGACTATAGCTTGACTCCCAAGCCATCTTCCAATAGTAGGTTAGCAAGGTATGTCTGTAGAATTGTTTGGAAATATGTGCACCTATGCTCTGAAGAGCAGAGCTGTCAAATATATTAACATATATAACACAGACACTGTCAACTATATTAACATAGATAACACACATATAAATAATATGTAACATACAGCATATACTGTTGTATATATAATTAGTTATCTGAGACATAGAAGTGAATACTTTATATATTTGTGTACACATAGAGTATCTCTGGTGAGATACAAAAGAAACTGATGAGTTTTGTTGTCCTGAAGGGAACCAGGATAGAATAAACTAACGGCTAAAATGAATAACATGAGAAACAACAGATGTTGGTGAGGATACAGAGGAAGGGGAACGTTCTTTTTCTTTTTTCTTTTTTCTTTTTTTAGATTTATTTATTTATTTGACAGAGCACAAGCAGGTGGAGCAGCAGGCAGAGGGAGAAGCAGGCTCCCTGATGAGCAGGACCCTGGAATCATGACCTGAGCTGAAGGCAGATGGTTAACTGACTGAGCCACCCAGGCACCCGGAAGGGGAACACTCTTTGTTCTGTTCGTGGGAATGCAAACTGGTGCAGCCACTCTGGAAAACAGTATGGAGGCTCCTCAAAAGTTAAAAGTTATGGGGTGTGTATATTTTTCACTTATTAGATGTTGTCAAGTTATTTTTCCCACAGGGACTTTCATAATTTCCTGACCCACCAATAGTGTAAGACAGGACATAACGATATAAAGTATGTTCATATAGCAGAAAATTCAGTATTACTGTCAGTCCTTCTAAAATTGATCTATGAGTTTAATGCAATCCTAATTAAAATTTCTAATATCTTTTTGTTTTAGTAGAATTTGACAAGCTGAATCTAAAATTTATAGAAGAAAACAATTTTGAAATAGTAAAACAATGGTATAAAATATTCACTGTAATCTTTCAAAAATTATAAAGTTACATTAATCAAAATAGTTGCATTGGACTACAGCTAAAAAATATTTCAACATAACAGAACAATGTCCAGAAATATACATACATACATATCTATATCTATATACTTACTTTATTTCAACCACACTACCAATGTAATAAAATGAGAAAAATGAAAATCTTTCTATATATGGCTTGCGACAACTAGATACTCCAATAGGAGTTAAAAAAAAAGAAAAACTCAATCCCTAACTCAGACCAAAATTAATTAAAAAGAGTAATTTGAAATGGATCATAGACCCAAACATAAAAGCCAAAACTTTAAAAAGTGTGAAAAAAAAAAGCATGATCTATGATACATGACCTATGATCCTACAAGATCTGTGATAACTTGGGTTAGGCAAAATTTCTTGTCACACAAAGAGGGTAGTGATCATAAAAAAAATGGTTAAAGTGAACTTCTTAAAAAATCTGGAATTTCAGATGGCATTCAAAAAAGAAAAATCAAGAACATGTTGGGAGGCAATATTTACAACAGTTTTTTGATAGAAAACATATCTAAAATGTATAAAGGTACTTTAAATTCAATAATAAGGCAACTCGAATTTTAAAATATCAAAAAATTTCAACAGAGACATCATCAAAAATGATATGTATTATTACTACATACCCACAAACAATGGTTAAAATTTAAATAAAACGAGACAGTAGTGAGGATGCAAGGATTGCCAAAATGAAGCAATTGGAACTCTCTCACGTAATGTTTACGAGACAGAGAAATGGTAAAACACTTCGGAAAATATTTTAGCAGGTTTTTTATTTTATTTTATTTTTTTTATGTTCAGTTAGCCACCATATAGTACATCATTAGTTTTTAATGTAGTGTTCAATGATTCATTAGTTGTGTATAACACCCAGTGTTCATCACAACACGTGCCCTCCTTAATACCCATCACCTGGCTACCACATCCTCCCATTCTCCTCCCCTCTGAAACCCTTGGTTTTTTTCCGAGAGTCCATAATCTCTCATGGTTTGTCTCTGTCTCTGATTTCCCCACTTCAGTTTTCCCTCCCTTCCCCTATGGTCCTCCGGCTATTCCTTATGTTCCACATATGAGTGAAAATATATGATAATTGTCTTTCTCTGTTTGACTTATTTGACTTAGCATAATCCCCTCCAGTTCTATCCATGTTGATGCAAATGGTGGGTATTCATCCTTTCTGATGGCTTAGTAATATTCCATTGTATATATGTACCACATCTTCTTTAACCATTCATCTGTTGAAGGGCATCTCAGCTCCTTCCACAGTTTGGGTATTGTGGACATTGCTGCTATGAAATTGGGGTGTATGTGTCCCGTCTTTTCACTACATCTGTATCTTTGGGGTAAATACCCAGTAGTGCAATTGCTGGGTCATAGGGTAGCTGTATTTTTAACTTTTTGAGGAACCTCCATACTGTTTTCCAAAGTGGTTGTACCAGCTTGCATTCCCATCAACAGTGTAAGAGGGTTCCTCTTTCTCCACATCCTCACCAACATTTGTTGTTTCCTGCCTTGTTAATTTTTGCCATTCTAACTGGTGTAAGGTGGTATCTCATTTTGGTTTTGATTTGAATTTCCCTGTTGGCTGTGATATTGAACATTTTTTCATGTGTCTGTTAGCCATTTGTATGTCTTCTTTGGAGACATGTCTGTTGATGTCTTCTGTCCATTTTTTGACTGGATTATTTGTTTTTTGGGTGTTGAGTTTGAGAAGTTCTTTGTAGATCTTGGATACCAGTCTTTTATCTGTAGTGTCATTTGTAATTATCTTCTCCCATTCCGTGGGCTGCCTCTTAGTTTTTTTGACTGTTTCCTTGGCTGTGCAGAAGCTTTTATCTTGATGAATTCCCACAAGTTCATTTTATCTTTTGTTTCTCTTGCCTTTGGAGATGTGTCATGAAAAAAGTTGCTGTGGTCGACGTAGAGGTTGCTGCCTATGTTCTTCTCTAGGATTTTGATGGATTCCTGTCTCACATCGAGGTCTTTCATCCATTTGGAGTTTATTTTTGTGTATGGTGTGAGAGAGTGCTCAAGTTTCATTCTTCTATATATAACTGTCCAATTTTCCCAGCACCATTTATTAAAGAGACTTTTATCCATTGCATATTTTTTCCTGATTTGTCAAAGATTAGTTGACCATATAGTTGAGAGTCCATTTCTGGAGTCTCTATTCTGTTTCATTGATCTGTGTGTCTGTTTTTGTGCCAATACTGTGCTGTCTTGGTGATCACAACATTGTAATATAGCATGAAGTCAAGCAACATGATGTACCAGCTTTGTTTTTCTTTTTCAACATACCTCTGGCTGTTCAGGGTCTTTTCTGGTTCCATACAAATTTTAGGATTGTTTGTTTCAGCTCTTCGAAAAATGCCAGTGGAATTTTAATAGGGATGGCATTGAAAGTATATATTGCTCTGGGCAGCATAGACATTTTAACAATGTTTATTCTTCCAATCCATGAGCATGGAATGTTTTTCCATCTTTTTGTGTCTTCCTCAATTTCTTTCATAAGCGTTCTGTAGTTTCTAGAGTATAGATTGTTTACCTCTTTGGTTATGTTTATTCCTAGATATCTTATAGTTTTTGGTGCTATTGTAAATGGAATTGATTCCCTAATTTCTCTATCTACAGTTACATTGTTAGTGTACAGAAAAACAACTGATTTCTGTGCATTGATTTTGTATCCTGCCACAGTGCTGAATTGTTGTATGTATTCTAGTAATTTGGGGGTGGAGTCTTTTGGGTTTTCCACCTAAAGTATCATGTCATCTGTGAAGAGAGAGTGTTTGACTCCTTCTTTGCCAGTTTGAATGCTAGGTCTGATTGCTGATGCTAGGACTTCTAGTATTTTGTTGAACAATAGCAGTGAGAGTGGGCATCCCTGTTGTGTTCCTGACCTTACGGGAAAAGCTCTCAGCTTTTCCCCATTGAGAATGATATTCGCTGTGGGCTTTTCATAGATGGTTTTTATGATATGAGGAATGTTCCCTCTATCCCTACACTCTGAAGCAGGTTTTTTGTAAAGGTAAAAATAATGTACGCTTTGATTCAGGAATGAAATGAGAAATGAAAGCATACACCCCAAAGGAGACTTCTCTGAAAATAAATACAGAAGTCTTATTCCTAATAACCAGAAGATCTGAAGCAAAAGAATGCCTTTTCTCAGGTGAATAAATAACCATAATGTAATATATTCATAAATATAAATATACTATTGCACAATAGCTATTATGATCAGCAAAGAAGTCAAATACATATTGTATGATTCCATTTGTATAAATTTAGGAGGAGGCAAAATCATTGAACTGTACATTTGAGATTGATTTATTGTGTATGAATTATAAGTCAACTTACATAAAAGGAGGAGGGAAATACAATACGGTGACATAAGTAGAAATTAACTGAAAATATTAAGTTATTGTACTTTGGTAAATATGTTACAATTTTTTCCAGTTTTATTGAGAAATAATTGCCATACATCACTGTAAGTTTAAGGCATACAGCATGATGCCTTGATTTACATATATAATGAAATGATTAACACAGTAGGTTCAGCTAACATTCATCTTCTCATGTAGATACAATAGGTTCAGCTTACATTCATCTTCTCATATAGATACAGTTAAAAAAGAAAGGAAGAAGAAAAGAAAAACAAAATTCCTTATGGTGAGAACTCTTAGGACTTACTATCTTAACTTTCCTATAATACCACACAATAATGTTAGCTATTAGTCATCATGTTGTATTTTACATCCCTAGTACTTATTTAAAACTCAGAGTTTGTACCTTTAGACTTTCTGCAATTGCACTTCCTCCTGCCCTCTACCTTTGGTAACTATAAGTTTGATCTCTTTCTATGAGTCTTTGTTTATTTGTTCATTTGCTAATTTAAGTGGGCTCCATGCCGGGCAGGGAGCCCAATGTGGGGCTCAAACCCAGGACCTTGAGATCAAAACCTGAGCTGAGATCAAGAGTCGGCCACTCAACTGACTGAGCTACCCAGGTGTCTCTGTTTCATTTTGTTTTTAGATCAGAGATCATACGTTTTTTTTTTCTTTCTTTCTGTATGACTTATTTAACTTAGTATAATGCTTTCAAGGTTCATCCATGGATCTTGCAAATGGTAGAATTTCCTTGTTTTTCTTATGGTTTATTCTCCAGTGTGTGTGTGTGTGTGTGTGTGTGTGTGTGTGTATTTCACAACTTTATCCATTCATCGATCAGTGGACATTTAGGTTGCTTTCATGTCTTTGTTATTATATATATAATAATATTGCTTCAAACTTCTGGGTGCAGGTATCTTTTCAAGTTAGTGTCTCTATTTCCTTTGGATATACTCCCAAAAGTCAAATTGCTGGATCATGTGGTAGTTTTATTTTTAGTTTTTTTAGAGTCCTCCAGACTATTTTCTATAGAGCTGTACTAATTTATAATCCTACTAACAATGCACAAGGGTTCCATTTTCTCCACATCCACACCAGTATTTGTCATCTCTTGTGTTTTGTTGGTGGACATTCATACAGATGTGAGGTGATACTCTATTGTGGTTTTAATTTGCAGTATCCTAAGGGCTAGTGATGTTGATCATCTTTTAATGTACCTATTAGGCTTTCCTATATCTTTGGAGAAATGTCTATTCAAGTCTTTGGCCCATTTTTTAATTGGGTTATTTGATTTTTTGCTGTAGAGTTATATGAGTTCTTTATGTGTTTGGATATTAGCTCCTTATCGGATATATGGTTTACAAATGTTTTTTTTTTCCCTATTCCACAGGATTTCTTTTCACTTTGTTGATTGTTTCTTTGCTGTGCGAAGATTTTTGATGTAATTTCACTTATTTATTTTTTATTTGATGCTTGTGCTTCAGGTGCCATACCCAAAAAACCATTACCAAGAGCCATGTCAAGGAGTTTATTCTTATGTTTCCTTCTAGGAGTTTGTTTCATGGCTCAGGCCTTACATTTAAGTCTCTCTTTTTTAAGATTTTATATATTTATTTGAGAGAGAGTGAGAGCATGGACAAGCAGAGGGAGGGGCAGAGGGGGAAGCAGACTCCCCACTGAGCAGGGAGTCTGACGTGGTTCTTGATTTCAGGACCCTGAGATCATGACCTGAGCCGAAATCAGCAGCTTAATGCACTGAGCCACCCAGGAGCCCCACACTTAAGTCTTTAATTAATTTTGAGTTAATTTTTGTGGGTAGTGTAAGAAATAGATTCAGTTTCATTCTTACAGTTGTGAATATCCAATTATCCATCACCATTTATTGAAAAGACTATTTTTTTCATTGAGAATTCTGGACTCCCTTGGCAAATATTATTTGAGCATAAAAGCTTGGGTTTATTTTGGACTCTCAGTTCTGTTCTGTTGATGTATTTGTTTGTTTTTATGCCAGTACCATGCAGTTTAAATGACTAGCTTTAATTTTTTTTTAATTAAAATTTTTTTTAATTTCAGTATAGTTAACATACAGTATTGTATTAGTTTCAGGTGTACAATATAGTGATTCAGCAACTCTATACATTACTCAGTGCTCATCATGGTAAGTGTACTCTTAATCTACTTCACCTATTTCACCTATTCCCCCACTGACCTCCCCTCTGGTAAACCACCAGTTTGTTCTCTATAGTTAAAAGTCTTTTGTTTTGTTTTGTTTTGGGGGTTTGTCTATTTGTTTTCCTTTGTTAATTTGTCTTGTTTCTTAAATAACACAAATGAGTGAAAAGATATGGTATTTGTCTTTGACTAACTGACTTCACTTAGCATTATACCCTCTAGATCCATACATGTTATTGCAAATGACAAGATTTAATTCTTTTTTACAGCTGACTAATACGTATCTGTATATGTATATCTTCTTTATCCATTCTTCTATTGATGGACATGTGGGCTACTTCCATAATTTGGCTATTATAATTAATGCTTTAATAAACATAAGCATGCGTATATCTTTTCAAATTAGTGTTTTGTTTTCCTTGGGGAAATACCCAGGAGTGAAATTAGTGTGTCACATGGTAATTCTATTTTTAAATTTTTGAGGAACCACAGTGGCTGTACGGGTTTGCATTCTCACCAAGAGTACACAAGGGTTCCTCTTTCTCCACATCCTTGCCAACACTGGTTGTCTCTTGAGTTTTTGATTTTAGCCATTATGACAGGTGTGAGGTGATACCTGGTGTGGTTTTTATTTGCATTTCCCTGATGATTAGTGATGTTGAGCATCTTTTCACGTGCCTGTTGGCTATCTGTATGTCTTCTTTGGAAAAATACCTGTTCCTGTTTTCTGCCCATTTTTAAACTGGATTATTTGGGGGTTTTTTGGTATTGAGTTCTAGAAGTTCTTTATATATTTTGGATACTAACTTTTTATTGGGTATGTCATTATCCACTCAGTAGGTTGTCTTTTAGTTTTGTTGATGGTTTAAAAGCAGAAGCTTTTAATTTTAATTTAGTCTCAGTAGTTTATTTTTGCTTTTGTTTCCCTTGCCTTAGGAGACACATCTAGAAAAATGTTGCTACACCCAATGTAGAGACATTACTGCCTGTGCTCTCTTCAAGGATTTTTATGGTTTCAGGTCTCACATTTTGGTATTTAATCCATTTTGAGTTTATTTTTGTGTATGATGTGAGAGTGTGTTCCAGTTTCATTCTTCTGCATGTAGCTGTCCAGTTTTCCCAACTCCATTTGTTGAAGAGACTTTTACCCATTGCATATTCTTGCCTCTTTTGTAGAAGATTAATTGACCATATAATCATGGGTTTATTTCCGGGTTTTCTATTCTGTTCCAGTAATCAATGTGTCTGTTTTTGTGCCATTACCATACTCTTTTGATTACTATAGCTTTGTAGTATTTATTGATATCTGGGATTGTGATACCTCCAGTTTTGTTCTTCTTTTTCATGATTGCTTTGGCTATTTGGGGTGTCTTGTGGTTCCATACAAATTTTAGGATTATTTGTTCTAATTCTGTGAAAAGTGCTGTTGGTATTTTGATACGGATTGCATTGCATCTGTAGATTGCTTTGGTTAGTATGGACATTTTAAGAATATTTGTTCTTCCAATGCATGAGCATAGAATGTCTTTCCATTTGTTTATGTCATCTTCAATGTCTTTCATCAATGTTTTATAGTTCTCATAGTATAGGTCTTTCACCTCCTTGGTTAAGTTTATTCTTAGGTAGTTTATTCTTTTTGGTGCAGTTGTAAATGAGTTTGGTTTCTTAATTTATTTTTCTGCTACTTCATTATTAGTGTATAGAAATGTAATGGATTTCTATATATTAATGTTGTGTCCTGTGTCCTTACTGAATTCATTTATCAGTTCTAATAGTTTTTTGGTTGAGTCTTCAGGGTTTTCTATATATAGTATCATATCATATGCAAATAGTGAAAATTTTACTTCCATCTTACCAATTTGGTTGCCTTTTATTTCTTTTTGTTGTCTGTTTGTGTTGGCTAGAACTTCCAGTACTATGTTGAATAAAATGATAAGGGTGGACATCCTTGTCTTGTTCCTGATCTTAAAGGAAAGTTTTTGGTTTTTCACCATTGAGTATGATGTTGGCTGTGAGATTTTCATATATGGCCTTTATTATGTGGTGGTATGTTCCCTCTAAACCTATTTTGTTGAAGGCTTTTATCGTGAAAGGATATTATACCTTTCCAAATGCCTTTTCTGAATCTATTGAAATGATCATGTGTCTTTTATCCTTTCTCTTGTTGATGTGATGTATTTTGTTGATTGATTTGTGAATAATGAACCACCCTTGTATCTCCAGAATAAAATCCACTTGATTGTGGTGAATGATTTTTTTAATGTATTGTTGGATTCAGTTTGCTAATATTTTGTTGAGGATTTTTGCACTGTGTTCATCAGATTTATCAGCCATAAATAAGTTTTGTAGTGTTTTTATCTGGTTTTAGTGTCAAGGTAATGCTCGTCTCATAGAATTAATTTGGAAGTGTTCCTTCCTATCTTAGTTTTTGAAAGAGTTTGAAAAGAACAGATATTAACTCTTCTTTAAGCATTTGTTGGAATTAATCTGTGAAGCCTTCTGGTCCTGGGCTTTTGTTTGTTGGGAATTTTTTGATTACTGATTCAATTTTATTGTTGGTAATTGGTCCGTGCAGATTTTCTGTTTCTTCCTGATTGAGTTTTGGTAGTTTATATGTTTATAGGAATTCATCCATTTCCTCTGGGTTGTCCAATTTGTTGGCATATTTTTATAATATTCTCTTATAATCTTTCATATTTCTGTGGTGCCAGTTGTTATTTTTCTTCTTTCAATTATGATTTTGTTTTTTGGGTCCTCTCTCTCTTTCTTATTATGATTCTGACTAAAGGTTTATCAATTTTGTTGATCTTTTCAAAGAACTAGTTCCTGGTTTCATTGATCTCCCTCTTTTTTTTTTTTTTTTTTTCCTTAGCTTCTGTTGTGTTTATTTCTGCTCTAATCTTTATTATTTCCTTCCTTCTGCTGGATTCGGGTTTTGTTTGTTTTTCTTTTTCTAGTTTCTTTAGGTATAAGGTTAGGTTGTTTATTTGAGATTTTTCTTGCTTCTTGAGGTAGGCCTGTATTGCTATAAACTTCCCTCTTGGAACAGCTTGGCTGCATCCCAAAGATTTGGGACCATTGTGTTTTCATTTTCATTTGTCTCCATGTAGTTTTTGATTTCTCCTTTCATTTCATGGTTGTCCCATTCATTGTCTAGTAGTGTGTTTTTTAACCTCCATATATTTGTGTTCTTTCCAGGTTTGTTTTTTTATTTTTGTTTTTTGTTTTTGTATTTGATTTCTAGATAGAGTTATGATCAGAAAAAATGCATGGTATGACTTCAGTCTTTGTGAATTTGTTGATATTTGTTTTGTGGCCTAACATATGATCTACTCTGGAGAATGTTTCATGTGCATTTGGAAAGAATGTATATTCTAATGTTTTAGGTTGGAATGTTCTGAATATATCTGTTAGATCCATCTAGTCCAATGTGGCATCACAACCACTGTTTCCTTGTTGATTTTCTGTTTAGATGATCTATCCATTGATGTAAGTGGTATGTAAAGTCCTTTTCTATTATTGTATTACTATCAGTTACTTCCTTTGATGACCAGCTTGAAATCAGGAAGTGTAATGCTTCCTGATTTGTTCTTCTTTCTCAGGAATTCAGTGGTTTTTGAGGGTCTTTTTTGGTTCCATATAAATTTTAGGAGTGTTTTCTCTACTTCTTTGAAAAGTGCCTTTAGAATCTTGATAGGGATTGCATTGAGTCTATAGATGGCTTAAGGTAGTATTGACATTTTTATGTCAAGATGAATATTTAAACAATATTAATTCTTCCTACCATTGAACACAGGAGAGCTTTCCATTTATTTGTGTCTTTTTAAAATTTCTTTCACCAATGTCTTATAGTTTTCAGGGTAGATAATTTTATCTCCTTAGCTAAATTTATTCCTAAGTATTTTATTTCTTTTGATTCTATCATAAATTAGATCTATTTGTTGTTTCTTTTTTAGAAAATTTGCTTTTAGTGTATGGAAGTGATACTGACTTTCGTTAATTTTGTATCCTGCAACTATACTGAATTTATATTGATTAGCTCTAACTGTATTTTAGTTAAGTCTTCAGGATTTTCTAATATAATATGTTTTCATTCACAAGTGTAGACAATTTTACTTTTTGCTTTCCAATTCTGATAGCTTTGATTTGTCTTTTCTGATTGCTCCAATTAGGACTTTTGGTACCATGTTGAATAAAAGTGATGACAGTGGGCACCCTTGTGTTTTTCCTAGTCTTAAAGGAAAATCTTTCAACATTTCAGAATTGAGTATGTTGTTAGCTGTGGGCTTGTCATACGTTGTCTTTATTATTTTGATACTTTTCTCTCTATGCCTAATTTATTAAGCTTTTTTTTTTCATGAATGGATGTTGAATTTTGTCAGAATGCTTTTTCTTTGTATGTATTAAGATGATCATATGATTTTTTCTTTCATTCTATTAATGTGATGTGTCACATTGGCTTGTGTGTGTTGAAACATTGTTGCATCCCAGGGATAATCCCACTTGATCTGAGCTAATGATCTTTTTGATGTGCTGCTTAATTCAGTTTTCTGGTATTTAATTGAGAATTTTTGCATCTATTTTCATCCATGATATTGGCCTGTCTTTTTCTTTTCTGGTAGTTTATTTTCTGGCTTTGATATCAGGATCATGCTGTCTTCATAAAATGAGTTTGGGACTGTTCTCTCCTGCTCAATTTTTGCAAGAGTTTGAGAAGGACTGGTGTTAATTCTTCTTTAAATGTTTGGCACAATTCACCAGCAAAGCCATCTGGTCCTAGGCTTTTCTTTGTTGGGTGATTTTTGATTACTGATGCAATCTTCTTACTAGTAATTGGTCTATTCAGATTTTCTATTTTTTCTAGATACAGTCTTGCTAAGTTGTGTGTTTCTAAGAATTTTTTTCATTTCTTTTAGGTGGTCCAATTTGTTGGCATTTTAGTTGTTTGTAGTATCCTCTTATGATTCTTCAGCTTTCTGTGGTATCAGTTATAAAATTACCTTTTTAACATAATTTTGCTGATTTAGGTCTTTTCTCTTTTTTCTTTGATTAATGTAACAAAGGGCTTGTTAATTTTGTTTGTTTTTTCAAACAACTAACTCTTTGTTTTGTTATTCTTTTCTGTTGTTTTTCTGTTCTATATTTTATTTATTTCTGTTCTAATTTTTATTATTTTCTTTCTTCTGCCAACTTTGATATTTGTTTGTTCTTTTTCTAGTTCCTTATGAATAAACTTAGGTAGTTTATTTGGGATATTTCTTATTCCTTAATGTCGGTGTTTACTGCTATGAACTTTCCTGTTAGAATTGCTTTTACTGCACTCTACAAGTTCTGGTATCTTGTGTTTCCATTTTTGTTTGTTTCAAAAACTTGTTAATTTCCCCTTTAATTTCTTTTTTGATCCATTTGCTGTTCAGGAGAGTGTTGTCTAATTTCTGCATGTTTGTGAATTTTCTGTATTTCCTCTTGTTATTGATTTCTTGTTTCATGCCATTGTGGGCAGAGGAGATACTTGGTATGATTTCAGTCTCTTGAATCTGCTAAGATTTTGTTTTGTGGCCTAACATATGGTCTGTTGTAGAAAATGTTCCCTTCAGAACATTTATTTTCAGTACACTTGAGAACCTATGTACTTTATCCCTTTATTTTGCTGTTGTTTGATAGAATGTTTTGTGTATGTCCATTTGGTCTATAGCATTGTTGAATTCCATGGTTTCATTATTGATTCTCTGTCTAGATGATATATCCAGTGTTGAGAGTGGGATTTTAAAGTCCCCAACTATTATTGTATTACTGTTAATTTCTTCTTTTTAACTGAAATAAACTTTTGCTTTATATATTTAGGTGGTCCAAGGTTGCATAAATATTTACAGTCATTATATCTTCTTGATGTTTCAATCTCTTTAAAATTATATAATGACCTCCTTTGTCTCTTTTTACCATTTTTAAAGTCTATTTTGTCTGACATAAATATAGCTACTCTTGCTTTTTTGGTTACTATTTGCTTGAAATGTCTTTTTCTATCCCTTCAGTTTCAGTCTACATGTGTCTATAAGTCTAAAGTGAATATCTTATAGGAAACATGTTGTTGGATATTGTTTTTTAACCTATTAAGTTATTCTAAGTCTTTTAAGTGGAGAATTTAATTCATTTACATTTAAAGTAACTATTGATAGGTAAGGACTTACTCCTGTCATTTTGTTAATTGTTTTCTGTTTGTTTTTTAGATATATTTTTCCTTGTTTCTTATCCTGTTGTCTTTTTGTGTGTGTTTTGATGTCTTTTGGTATCAGTACACTTTGACTTCTTTATCATATTCTTTTGTGTAATTACTACGGGGTTTTCCCTTATGGTTATCATAAGGCATATATAAAATATCTCAAAATTATAACACCCTATTTTAAACTGATAACAACTTCAGTAGAATTTATAAATTTATGCTGTTACTTCTCCCCCTCATATTTTAGGTTATTGCTATTATAATTTACATATTTTTATATTGTGTAACTGATAACAGATTATTTTAGTTATGGTTATTTTTTCTGCATTTTAAAGTTTTAATCTAGAGTTGTAAGTGAATTATGAACCACTATTACCATATTGAGGAATGTAACTACGACTATATATTTACCATTACCAGTGAGATTTACACTACCTTTTTTTTTTCTTAAGTTTTTATTTTAACTACCTGGTGCTCATCAGTACTAGTGTACTCCCTAATCCCCATTACCTATTTCACCTATCCTCCCACCCACCTCCCCTCTGGTAACCATTAGTTTGTTCTCTATAGGTAAGGACCTGTTTCTTGATTTCTCTCTCTCTTTCTCTTTCCTTTTGCTCATTTGTTTTGTTTTTTAAATTCCACATATGAGTGAAATCCTGTGGTATTTATCTTTGTCTGACTGACTTATTTTGTTAAGCATTATACTTTCTAGTTCCATCTATATCATTGCAATTGGCAAGATTTTATTTATTTTTATAGCTGAATAATATTCCATTGTGTGTGTATGTGTATATATCTGTATATATACACACCATGTCTTTATCCATTCATCAGTTGATGGACACTTGGGCTGCTTCCATATCTTGGCTATGGTAAATAATGCTGCAAAAATCATAGGGGCACATGTATCCTTTTGAATTAGTGTTTTTCAATTCTGAATTATTTGTTAGTTCGTAGATCTGTATTTCTTTAGGGACAGTTATTGGGACTTTGTTAGTTTTCTTTGGTGATGTCATATTTACCCAATTTTTTTCATGATCCTTGATTTCTTACATTGGTATCTGCTCATTTGAGTAATTGTGCTCCTCTTCAGACATAACAGGTTTGCTTTGGCAGAGACAGTTCTTCACCAGTCAGCTTGGTTTGGGTTTCTAAGTGTGTCTTCTGGCAGTGTCCTTGGGCAGGTGGGGCCTGCTGCTTTATTTTGAAGTAAGGCAACTATTCAAGCTCTGAGGAAAGGAGTAGAAGAGTATCCCTCTGATGAGAACAGACAGTATTTCTGGCTTGGTTTCTTATCCAGGTGAGGCTGTAGGTTATGCTCCACATTTGCCCGGAATCTCTGGTCAGGCTTACTACTTTTTCAGGACTAGGTACTATATGCAGTCGTAGCTTGGACTATGGATTCCTTCCCTGCTCTGGCAGGGCAGCAGGATGAGACCCAGGGCCTGGATAACTCACTGTTTGTGGATCCAAATTAGGCCAGAGTGTGTACTGAATTCCCCTGGTAATGTGAGGCCACCAGTTTTCTTTTGCAAATGGGGGAAGCCACGGCCTGTGCTCTCTGTTTAAGTGCCACTGTACTTAAGGCTGTGAATAGGTTATGCAGCTTCCTGTGTGGTCTGCTTAGGTTCCCTGGTCAGACAGACTGAAGACTGTATTGAGTGATGAGCAGACCTACACATTAGATTCCCTCATCTAAGGCATAGAGAATTAATTCTAAAGCTGCTAAAGCTCTTTGTTATATTAACTCAAGCCGACCCATATACCTCCAAGTTCCCTGACCAAACAGGGCCACTGGCTTTGCTCTGCTCTCAGCTCTGCCTGCCTGCCTCTCAGCTCAAGTGTTGTCAGGGCTTCATATCTTACAGGAGTTGTTGCCAGCCCTTCTGTTAAGATGGTGCTGAAGACACTCTCCACAGTGGGTGGGGCTGCCATTTGTCTCCTTGCCTTGGGCAGGAGCAGGAGAGGCCATTACAGGCTACTCTCAATTTTCTAAACAGGCTTTCTAGTTCAGATGGGTCTGGAATTACCCTTAGCTTTGGTTATGAATTAATCCTTCTGCCTGTGTATAGCATAGGAATGGTCCATGCACAGTACTGGCTTTGCTTTGGAGGTGATTAGTTCTGCCCACCTGGTTCTCAGCTCAAGTGCCACTGGATTGCACTGCTTTTAGGAGTTGTCATCAACATTTCCAGTCAGTTGGGACTAGAAGACCTTTCCGCAGTGGGTGGGGCTGTGATTTGACTCCTTGCTTGGGCATGGGCAAACCTAGTTCTAGGGGTGGCAAAACTCCTTGTTTGAGAATCTGAATCAGGCAGGTTTGTATCCCACTATGTTTCCTAGTCAGAGTGTGCCCCTGACTTGGTTCTGCAGATGAGTAAAACCTCTGGTAGGGATCACTACTTGGGTGCTGCAAGTATGAACTTGGTCTGCCAAGATCCATGTGCTGGTTTTTGCAAGTTCCTTCCCACTTGAGAAGACTGTATACAATGAAAAGGGAAGAGATTCCCAAGTAAACCTAGAGAAATCTAATATTTAGTGCCAGAAGAGATAAAGTACTAAAAGGAGAGTTTATTTTAATTAAACGAAGAGGAAAATATTTCAAGAAAGGATTTTAAAGAAATTCAAAAAGATATCCATTGACTTGAGTAATATGAAAAATAATTAATTAAGGGCTTTTCTAGTAGAATTTTAGGGACCCTCCAAACTCAGATCTTAGATGAATTCAAGGAAAGGTATGATTTTGTAAGGTCTTTAAATTATTTTTTTATTGTTAGGGTGGGTTTCCTATTTTTTCATCCTTCTACATCATAAGTGGATGTGAGAAGACTATTAATATGTATTTTATTTGCAAGGGTGACTCACTGTTAGCATTACACACTGTCATGAAACACACTTATAGCATGGCAATATCTGCAAACTAGTATGAATGATTTGATCGTGACCTGCTCTTATCCTGGTTCCTAGAAATGTTAAGTTTTGACTCCATGTGTCAGTGTTTCCTGCCCACTTTTGCTTTTGGCTTTATGTCAATAGATATCTTCAAAGAAAAATACCTCTAGGTTGATCATTAAGTTTTAATTCTTTCAAGAGAATTATAATACATTTTCACATTTTTCTAATTTATTAACTGAGGGATTTGGTAAAATATTAATTCTCTGAGAAATGCCAGAAATGAATTCTTGTATGAAAACACTAATCAAGTATAGTTTTTGGAAGAATAAATCACTAGAGATGAATACATCAAGGAAGTGACAAGCTCAATTATTGTACATATCAACTATTGTGATACTGATGTCACTCAAGAAGATGGTAGGATTAAAGGTAGAAGGCCAACTGAGACAGATATCAGTGGTTCAATGAATGAAATAATGACTGCAACATCTGTAACTGAAAGCAAAAAGCAAGATACAGCACCCAAATTATATTAGCCTCATGGATCAGGTCTTATTATTTTATTTTTTATTAATAATAACAAGAGTGAGGTAGTAATGGTCTGGAATGATAGTATTATTCTACATTGTTTGAATACTAATATTATGTTTTAGGAACTGTGTTATGAACTGCACATAGATTACTTCATTTAGATTCTTAAGGTCAACAAATTATGAAGTGTGAATATTTGAATTTATACTACAGTAGACTGAAAGAGAACCTGTGTGCATAGTCATTATAGATACTGCTTAAATAAGCATCAGTGGGAAAGCCTGAAATATATTTGAGAGGCCTGGAAAAAAGACATTCTTTTTAAAACAGAGCCAGTCTTCAGTTAATGAATAGAAGTAGAGGAGAAATTCCCTGACATAATGAACTTGGCAAGAGATGGTGAGAAATGGCTGTGGAGGGCAGAGTTGGGGGAAAATAAAGGGTGATACACTGTGCTCAAAAACATGCAAAGTCACTTGGGAATAATAGACAGATAAAGAATGGGATTCAAAGGGGTCTAAATTTTGAGTGTCAACTATTGAAAACAAGGATAAATGGCATATTGGATTTAATTTAATATTAGCAGTTTCTTTAAGAGGATTAGGCTTTGGATCTAATGGCCAGGGGTGTCTCAGTCAGGTTGAACCCTGAGAAGGTACAAATTCAAGGCTGAATCTTTGGATTGCTTTGCCTGCTATAGGACAATCCCGGTGGTTCCATCGTCTGCACCCAGGTAGCTCAGGCTGGTTGTAGTGGCACCTGTTTATGAGAGAGGTACATATATTTCTTAGAATATAACAACAGTAGAGTAGTGAATATAAATACCTTTTTACCTGTATATAAATCACATTACCTGAATATAAGAGAACATTTTATCTGAATATAAACTCAAAACAAAAATCAAATTTGTTCTTTTATATTTTATATCGTTTTTGTTAAAGCTTTCTGTCCGTTGTCAAAGAAGTATCTATTGAATTCTAGGATACCTAGGTGGCTCAGTTACTTAAGCGTTGGGCTATTGATTTCAACTCAGGTCATGATCTCAGGGTCGTGGGATGGAGCCCCTCTTGTCGGGCTCCTCGCTCACTGGGGAGTCTGCTTGAGATTCTTTCCATCTCCCTCCCCTTCTACTCCTCTTCCTGTTCTCATAAATAAATAAATAAATAAATAAATAAATAAATAAATAAATAAATAAATAAAATCTTTTAAAAAGAAAGAAATATCTACTGAATTCTGATGATGCGCCCAGACTGATTAAGATGAAGATATAATGTGAACAAAAATAGACATAGTCACAGAGTTTATGATCTTAGGGGACTTTGAGTTTAGTATGGGGATAAGAGACAGATATTAATCAAATACTCATACAAATGAATGCCTAGTTAAAAACTGAGATACAAACGTATTCAGTGGAGAGGAACACGAATCTACAAGAGCATATAACAGCAACAAGAAGAAAAAGAATAGCCTGGGGAAATAACAAAAGCATTCCCAAGGAAATTGTTTCTAGTGAGATCTGAAGAAATGAGAATTGTTAGTTATTGTATAAGTGGCTGGGAGAGCTCATGGCACAGTGTGCCGAGCAAAGGGTAGAAATTACTCAAAAACCCTGGAATGAGAGGAAACATGATGTTTTAGGCATTTGAAAGAGGCAATTCTAGCTAGGGCATGGATATAGTGTTTTTGAGATGGGAATGGGGAGATAGAAAGAGGTAGGCTGTAGAGACTGATATGCCAGGTTGAGCATTTTGGTCTCTTTCCCCAAGAGCAATTGGAAACCAGTACAGAATTTTAGGAAGAATGGACATGGTTACATTTGCATTTTGAAAAGATAACTCTGACTGCAGTAAAGATTGAAGAAGAGCAAAGCTGGATGCCAGGAGACTAATTAGAAGGCTGTTACGCTAGCCCAGGCCAAAGATGATAGTAACTTGGACCTCTGAGTTGGCAGAAGTGATGGAGATAATTGGACAATTTGAGATATGTCAATAAGAACTGACATTCTGAATTCTATTAAAACTTTTCCAAATGGTTTCAATAGCACTTTGGTATTTTGAAATATTAATAATTTGAGCTTTTCACATAAGTTCATTTTTTTTAAAGACTTTATTTATTTATTTATTTGACAGAGAGAGAGAGACAGCCAGCGAGAGAGGGAACACAAGCAGGGGGGGAGTGGAAGAAGCAGGCTCCTAGCGGAAGAGCCTGATGTGGGACTTGATCCCAGAATGCTGGGATCACGCCCTGAGCCGAAGGCAGACGCTTAACGACTGCGCCACCCAGGCGCCCCGCATAACTTCATTTTTTCACCTATATTTAGATATCTCTATTAATCACAATACTAAGATTTAATTGTAGTTGTCTTTTCATTGAATCAAATTAAGATTATATCACTTAGGACAATATCAGTTTTATTTGTTTCACAAATATTTCTTGATTATTAACTTCTCTTGTCTTGTCTTTATACATATTCAAAATTTCCCACTATTCATCCAAATGACACTCATTTGGGTATGATTGGCACAGTAGCTATTTCACATTAGAAACTAAATATTTCATTTAAATAAAATATATTGTTTAGTTGATGAAATACTCCTATACCCCTGAAACTGTGCTGAAAGGAACATTTTGCTGAAAATTTTCATCATTCCTTTTCTTGTCATCACTTTCTTTTTCATTTTACTGCAACATTTACCACTTCATAGCCCATGCAATTTTGCTTGTATAGGAAGGAGACAGAGTGTGCGTTGCTCTGTCTGCATTGGAATGGCTACTGCCCCATTTAGTGAGCTGCAGACAGTTGGCTTATTTAGAAAACATTTTACCACCCAGGCAGGTATGGGTTACAAAGGAACTAAAAGGCCTTTGAGAATTGTTTTTAAAACTCCTAAGACGTTTCTAGGAAATCTTGTAAGAAAGGATCCAGATAATTTTAAGTCAATTTTAAGTAAAACATGTTAAGTAATTTTAAATAAAATATAACTATAAAAAATTTTTTTCAGGAATGCCAGATAAACTGGTATTCATGAAAGAGCAAAGGATGCATGGTCTTGATACTTGTGTGTAAATCCTGATTCCACCACTTTTGGTGTGGGAGGTTCAGCCAGTCACTTATTTGCCTCTATTTCCTCACTGGTAGAATGAAGGCAATACTGTACTCCTTCCTCACAGCGTTCTTGAAAAGAATAAAAGAAACAGTTGACTTGTAAAGCAATCTTTAAAACTGGGATTCCTCACTTATCATGCATGTGGAGGCTTTACGTTTTTCTTAATATTTTATGCAAAATTATGAGTTTCTGTGTATTTTTCTGGTCAGAGGATTCATTAAATGGTCAAATTAGTGCCCAATCACCCACCATCAAATATTAACTCTCAAAGCAGTGTTAGATGTTGTCATCACTCATCATTACTGTCACTCTTGAGAAAAGCTTGGTGCAGCAGAAGGAGCACAACCTTGGGGATGAACCTGGACAGGTCGGAAGTGTATTCAGTAGGAATGGGTTAGCCAGTCTGTGGTCCAAGTTTCTTCATTCTTAAAATTAAATTTGTAATTTGTAATTTTTTTTTAGTTCATCTGTTAATTGCAATTAACATAGCATTCTTGATAATGTTCTTTGGTAGAAAGTTCTACATCCTTCACTGTTACTTAACACAATGTAACGTTTAACCCAATGTAATGTTTCAAATTAACAATAGCATAGCAGAGGTATAAAAACAGCAGTGTATTCGCAACCGATACACAGTGCTTATCCATGGATCACCGAGTGCTTCATAGGTATGCATACTCTTAGGTATGCATACTCACAAACTCTCCAGATTGGTATGTGGATGTAAATAATTGTTACCCATCTGTAAATGAAGGAGCCCGGAGGCACAAGATTAGTTGACTTGCTTGTGGCAGAAATTGTTTCCTGTTCCCCAGAAACCTTTTTATCCTTTTCTGTTGTCTTCACCACAGAGACAAGCTTGGTTTCTCAAACTCTATTGGCTTAGATATGGCTCTCTGACCCAATTTTGGCCAGTGAAATGGCAGGAGTGATGTGTGCCTTCTGTAGGCCACAGCTTTAACAAGTATGTTCCTCCTTGACCGGCTTTTCCCCCTTCTATTATCTGTGTGCAGGCTACTGTGAGGCCATGAAGAATGGCAGAGACCCAAGATGGAAAGATTTGGGACCTTAAATCACCACTGTCCAGGGTATCCTCAGACTGTTATGTGAAGAGTAGACTCTTAGGTTTGAAAAATTATGTACTTCGGGGTCTTTTTGTTGCCTCAGCCTAGCCTATCCTAACTAATTGCACTGCTCTAGATGGTTTAGAAAGTCAGCAATAAAACTTCAGTCTTCTGAAGTAGAATTAAAGTTAAACGTATGATTTACCGGAACACTGCTTAGTGCTTTGACAATAAGTCAAGATTTTTTTCCCCCTTGGGAATTACAGAGTAGGAACTCAATATTAGCTCCTTTATTTCTCTCCTGGTATTTATTTTGATAAGTATTCTGAGAGGTTTGTAATAGTAACAATTTAGAAGAAGTGAAAATTTTCTATATTAGCTGTTTTTCTGAATTAAGGGCAGTATCTTGTATGTTTCAGCAATTAACCAGAGAACTGTAAATTATGGGGCTTTTGCTAAAATTATGTTTAAACTTAAATTGTTACTTATTTAAGTTGATAAAATTTTTTCCCTAATGTTTGAAGAATGTAGGTCATATTCATACACAGAATCCATTTCTAGAACAAGAGCTCTTCTGTATTTTTCTCTTTGTGAACTTGTCGTTATAAGTTAATTTATATATTCATTGTTTATAAATGTGTAATTTGCATGAATTTATGAATTCAGACTCTTTGATTGCAATGTTATCTAGTAAATAATTTTTTATC